>NC_068991.1:257350-259682 GCF_001194135.2 Octopus bimaculoides | reverse complement strand
TATATATATATATATATATATATATATATATACACGCATCCATATAGATACATATTCATATATATACACATGTATATACTTTTATATACTCGCATATGTATACATCATCATCATCATCGTTTAACGTCCGCTTTCCATGCTAGCATGGGTTGGACGATTTGACTGAGGACTGATGAACCAGATGGCTGCACCAGGCTCCAATCTGATCTGGCAGAGTTTCTAAAGCTGGATACTCTTCCTAACGCCAACCACTCCGAGAGTGTAGTGGGTGCTTTTACATGGCACCTGCACGAGGGCCAGTCTGGCGGTACTGGCAACAGCCATGCTCAAAATGGTGTTTTTTACGTGCCACCTGCACAGGAACCAGTCCAGCGGCACTGGCAAGGACCTCGCTCGAATGTTTTCTAACGTGCCAGTAAGAGGACACTGGTGATGATCACGCTCAAATGGTGCTATTTACATGCCACTAGTACGGAAGCCAGACAGTTGCTCTAGCAATGATCATGCTCGGACGGTGCTGTTAGTGCTCCACTGGCACAGGTGCCGGTCATCGAATATGGTTCAATTACGATTTCGATTTCATTTGCCCCAACAGGTCTTCGCAAGCAGAGTTTAGTGTCCAATGAAGTAAAGATACAAATAAGTGAGCTGGCTACACTTCTGGCAGAAGCCACAGATTATGCTCTCACTTGGCTTGCTGGGTCTTCTCACATAATGCAAATTTCCAAAGGTCCCAGTCACTAGTCATTGCCCCGGTGAGGCCTAATGTTCAAAGGTCGTGCTTCACCTCCTCATCCCAGGTCTTCCTGGGTCTACCTCTTCCACAGGTTCCCTCAACCGCTAGAGTGCGACACTTCTTCACACAGCTCTCCTCATCCATATATAACACCTGACCATACCAGCGCAATCGTCTCTCTTGCACACCACAACTGATGCTTCTTAGGTCCAACTTTTCCCTCAAGGTACTTACACTCTGTCGAGTATGCACTGACATTGCACATCCATTGGAGCATACTGGCTTCGAAGCCCAGGCGAATGAGAACAAAGATTCACCACAGGGTCAACATAGTTTCTTGGTCCCTTGTCTTGAAGGACCTCAGTATCCATCATGCCAGTTGCCTGCACTTTGCTGCCATCTTGCTTATGCGCATATGAAATGATGCGTCCTTGCACAAACTGATCCCCAAGTCTTTCATTGCCTGCGCCTCTGGGATTCCAGTGCCTTTGGGTCCTGTAAATGTAGATTGTACTATATTCGTGAGTTCATAGTGCAGTGCTTCAAATTTTCCAGCATTAAACTGCATCCATATATATATATATATACATATAAATGTATATACATTTATATAAATATATGCATACATATATATCAATGTATATACCTATAAATATATACATATGTATAAATGTATATATATATACATATAAATATATACATACATATATATATACACAAATATAAACATACATATAAATGTATATACATATAAACATACATAAATATATACATACATATACATACACACACACATATATACACAAATATATATATATACACATACATATAAGAATATACTTATGTAAATGTATATGTTCAGATGTACATATGTATGTGTATATATATATATATATATATATATATATATATATATACACACACACACATACATACATATACACACATATACATACATTTAAATATATGAATATAAGCACACATACATGCATACATAGATGTGTATATATACTTATATGCATACACACACACACATGTCCATACATACATAAATGTATATCATCATCATCATCATTGTTTAACGTCCGCTTTCCATGCTGGCATGGGTTGGACGATTTGACTGAGGACTGGTGAAACCGGATGGCAACACCAGGCTCCAATCTGATTTGGCAGAGTTTCTACAGCTGGATGCCCTTCCTAACGCCAACCACTCAGAGAGTGTAGTGGGTGTTTTTACGTGTCACCCGCACGAAGGCCAGTCAGGCGGTTCTGGCAACGGCCACGCTCAAAATGGTGTCTTTTATGTGCCACCCGCCAGTCCAGAAATATACACATAAATATATATGTATATATAGATACGTATATAAATATATATAATATACACACACATATACATACATAAATGTATATACACATATATATACATATAAATGTATATACATATATATATATATACACATATATACATGTATATATATATATTTACACATATATATGAATGCATATATACACATATACTTATATAAATGTATACATATACACATGGACATACACACACACATAACTATATATATATATATATATATATATATATAT
>NC_068991.1:255544-257340 GCF_001194135.2 Octopus bimaculoides | reverse complement strand
ATATATATATATATATATATATATATATATACACACATATACATACATGAATGTATACATATACACATATACATGCATACAAACAAACATACATCATCACCTTCGTTTAATGTCCACTTTCCATGCTGGCAAGGGCTGGACAGCCAGAAGGCTACACCAGGCTCCAATTCCAATCTGATCTGGCAAAATTTCTACAGCTGGACGCCCTTCCTAATGCCAACCACTCCAAGAGTGTAGTGGGTACCACTCTTGAATGGTGCTTTTTACATGCCACCAACACCAGAGCCTGTAAGGAGGCACTGGCAACGACCACGCTCAGTGCCACTGGCACAGGGCCAGTCAGCCAGCACTGGCATTGAACACGCTCAGATGGTGCTTTTTCCATGCCAATCAAGTGGAACTGTCAACAGCCACAACAATGACTTCCCTTGACTCAGCAGGTCTTCGCAAGCGCAGTTTATTGCCCAATGATTGAAGGGTGCTCTTAAATGGGTCAGTTATGCTGCACTGGCATAGTCCACATGGCTTGCTGGGTCTTCTCAAGCAGAGCATATCTCCAAAGGTCTCAATCACTTGTCATTGCCTCCTTGAGGCCCAACGTTTGAAGATTGTGCTTCACCACTTCATCCCAAGTTTCCTGGGTCTACCTTTTCCACAGGTTCTCTCTACTGCTAGGGTGTGACACTTTTTCACACAGCTGTCCTTATCCATAAGCAACACATCACAATACCACCACAGTCGTCTCTCTTGCACACCACATCTGATGCTTCTTATGCCCAACTTTTCTCTCAGGGCACTTACACTCTGTCATGTACGCACACTGACATTACACATTCAACGGAGCATACTAGCTTCACATCTAGCAAGCTTACGCATGTCATCAGCAGTCACGGCCCATGTTTCACTGCCATGTAGCATGGCTGTTTACACACATGCGTCATACACTCTACCTTTATATATATATATACACATAAATGTGTATAATATATATATATATATATATATATATATATATATATATATATATATATATATATATATATATATATATATACACACATACATAAATGTACATACATATATACACATATACATACCTAAATGTGCATATATATATACATATAGGCAGAGGAGTGGCTGTCTGGTAAGTAGCTCGCTTACCAACCACATGGTTCCAGGTTCAGTCCCACTGCATGGCACCTTAGGCAAGTGTCTTCTACTATAGCCTCGGGCCGACCAAACCCTTGTAAGTGGATTTGGTAGACGGAAACTGGAAGAAGACCGTCATATATATGTATATGTACATATGTGTGTTTCTGTGTCTGTGTTTGCCCCCCACCCCAACATCGCTTGACAACTGATGACGGCGTGTTTACGTCCCCGCAACTTAGCAGTTCAGTAAAGGTGACCGATAGAATAAGTACTAGGCTTACAAAGAATAAGTCCTGGGGTCGATTTGCTCGACTAAAGGCGAAACAAGTAAAAGAATAAATTAGTAAAAGAGTATATACATAAATATCATTATCATCATCATCATCGTTTAACATCCGCATTCCATGCTAGCATGGGTTGGACGATTTCACTGAGGACTGGTGAAACCGGATGGCAACACCAGGCTCCAATCTGATTTGGCAGAGTTTCTACAGCTGGATGCCCTTCCTAACGCCAACCACTCAGAGAGTGTAGTGGGTGCTTTTACATGTCACCCGCACGAAGGCCAGTCAGACCACGCTCAAAATGGTGTATTTTATGTGCCACCCGCACAAGAGCCAGTCCAGGGGTACTGGCACGATATA
>NC_068991.1:253727-254472 GCF_001194135.2 Octopus bimaculoides | reverse complement strand
ATATATATATATACATATACATATATATATATATATATACATATACATATATATATATATATATATATATATACACATATACATATATATATATATACATATAGATACATATACATATATATACATATATACATATAGATATATATACATATATATATACATATATATATATATATATATATATATATACATATATATACATATATACATATATGCGCATATATATACACATACATACATATACATGGGTATACATACATGTACATGTGTATACATACATATACATGTATACATAAGTACACATTCATTATCATCATCATCGTTTAACATCCGCTTTCCATGCTAGCATGGGTTGGACGTTTTGGCTGAGGACTGGTGAACCTCAGCCAAATCGTCCAGCCCATGCTAGCATGGAAAGCAGACGTTAAAAGATGATGATGAATGTACATTATGTATACATATATACACACGCATGTATACATATATATATACATGTATGTATACATATATACATGTATGTATTCATATATGTATTCATACCTATACATGTATACATAAGTATCCACATACATATATATACATATATGTATACATATATATATACATGTATGTATACAAATGTATACGTATATATATACATGTATACATATATATACATGTATGTATACAAATGTATACGTATATATATACATGTATACATATATATACATTATGTATACATATATATATACATGTATTTATACAT
>NC_068991.1:219480-249480 GCF_001194135.2 Octopus bimaculoides | reverse complement strand
AAAACCATACAATACCTATTTTCTCCTGAAAATATAGAAGGTCAACAAAAGAATGTGTTGATTTCTTTTATATATATACAAACCGCATATTTCATCAATTCTTAATTTAGTTTTTATGTCAAAAGTGTTGTGTTTGTGGAGATTTATGAAGTGAAACGAAAAGAAAAACATTTTTTATTAAATCAAACACATTTGCAAAAATTCTCGTTAAAATAAGCGATTCTTAATCACACTGGTCCCTTTTTATTAACAAAAATATTAAATATAGTCATATAGAATTCGATATATTATATTTTCACATCATTAATAACAATAAAATACAAGAATCCTCCACATTGCAGAAGTAATGCGTTTTTCAAGTCTTGTAACATTAAATTCCGTAAAGCGAAGCTAATTCCCCATTGATTTTCATGTTGGAAAGTTAGAAGCATTCTGACGAACTTTTTTCTCGGAAAACTAACAAATTCACCAATACGATCGCTTTTATGCTTGAAAATAACAATTTCGAAATACATTCAGTACAATATGTAACCATAAAAACATTTGCTAAAAATACGTTAGGGAATAAATAGGAATCGTAATACGGTTGTAGAGTTCGATATTGACTTATTGATGGTGATGCTATGAATTCTCGGAGGTGGAGGATCACTATCTTCTATCTTGTTTCATTATCATCAACATCTACTGAAAGGGCAAAGAAATCCAAAGTTATCTGTTGTTTTTGGCGCATCATCTCTACAGACAGTTCAGAGTATAAACTGAGTTCATAGTAAACTTCTCTTGTAAATGTTATGGTTATGTTCATGGTTACCAGCAAAAATGTTCCTCTATAGGTGCCAACCCTTCAGCAATAATTTTTGAATTTAAATGGAGTTGATGGGATTTCCTCATTTTCGTCCGTATTTTCAGCTTGCTTTTTTTTCTTCTAAGAGCATCAGCTTTTCGTTCGATAAACTTTCTCTATGGGACACCAGCAACTCAGCCACATCCTCCTCTTGAAATATATATCATTTGCAAGTGTCACAGTATCTTTCTGAATTTGATGTAGACTTTCTGCTGGTAGAAAACTTGTAAAGCCACAGATACAATCTGGCCATTCAAAGATGAAGCTTTTACTTCATTCCATGACTCAACTATGCTGTCCGCAGCATCTATTATGTTGAACTTCTAGAAGTCTCTAGCTATGGGTTTGCCATCCATGTCAGTTGCTTTCGTAAATTGTTTGAAAGTTCTCAGATAATGTCTTGAAGTTGACACAACTCTATTCTAGAGCTAGAGAAAAGAAATTGAATTGTTGAGGATATATTTTATTTACTTTCACATTATCAGTTAAGGACTCTGAGTTTCTTTGCAACATCTCAATGAATGCTGCAATTTATCAGCTTTTGCAACTTTAGTGCATACCTATCATCATCATCATCATCATCGTTTAACGTCCGTTTTCCATGCTGGCATGGGTTGGACGGTTTGACTGAGCTCTGGAAAGCCAGTGACAGCATCAGGCTCCAATCTGATCTGACAATGTTCTACAGCTTGAGACAAATTCAAGAT
The DNA here is from genome assembly GCF_001194135.2 of Octopus bimaculoides. NCBI lineage: Eukaryota > Metazoa > Mollusca > Cephalopoda > Octopoda > Octopodidae > Octopus > Octopus bimaculoides. The sequence goes on along the minus strand of NC_068991.1, from coordinate 247,929 downwards.
GGCTTTTAGCTGCTAGGTCTGTGGCCTCTATTGGTCAGCACAGATTACATGGTGTTAATGCTGTGAAAGTCACACCACCTATTATCTTTATTTTTGGACAGGATATTAGTGGTAGTCTGCTGCAAAATGGACTCAATGACATCAGTCCCTTGTATTGGGTTCTGCATATGGTGAGGTGGGATGTTACAATGAATCAGTCATTCAATTGTCTTTCAGTGGAGTTTGAGCAAATTAGTAAGAGACTAATCAAAGCTGTTGGTCTTACAAATGAAGGTGGATGACCAACACAGGTGGAGGCTGTAGTCTATGTGAATATAGGGATTAAATACCTTACCCTTGTGTGTGGAACAGCCAGGCCTAAGTTGGCATATCTGTTTTTGTCAGCAGCCACTGGTTTGAAATTCATCAATAGGGCCTTCCCCTTTTTCCTGTTGATGGATACTGCTTGTTGGTGAAGTATGTTCAGTCTCCCATAGAGATGGCATTGGCAATTGTAATAGCCAAGTGAATAAGGAGGGATCCTGTCAATGGTGCTTGATTTGTAGTTGGGGAAATCATTTCATTGGTCACAGTCTCCAGATGAAGCAGGGCAATATTAAAAGTATGTGACCTGGGCTGACCAACAGAGGCCTGGCATCAAGAAGCCATCTTGAATTTATCTTAAATCTCTCACTCTTCTCTTTGTATCTGAGGAGATGGCCGTCTTACATGCCCACAAAACTTTAAGTCATGCAGAGCTGAGTCAATCTGTTATTAAAAATATGTAACTCTTATTAAATGTGTTGAATACCACTTTCGTTTGTCTGCTCACTTGAGTATATACATATATATGTGTGTGTGTGTGTGTGTGCGGCTTCTGCTGGAGCTGGTGCAGACAGCTGGCTGCTGTGATAATGACTGCTGTTTCTAGCATAAGAGATTATTATGTTTTCAAATTTTGGAATCTATTTTTTTTCGAAAATTCTATTTTTGAATCATTTTGGAATCTTTATTTTTTTTTCTAGTTAATTTTTATCAGATCATTAAAATGGAATGTCAAGTTAAGAAAAACGAGCATTTTCGACACCTCCTCCTTAATTATTTTGCTCCCACCTTCGGCTTTCTAACTCCTCATCTGTGTGCTGCTTCTTTCACAGGTTGTTCTGGTTTCTCACTTCCGTTGTGCTTTTCTGTTCCTTCATCGGAACGGACAGAAATGTTACGACTCTTTCTGTTGAAGCATTCAGCAAGTATATTTATGAAAACTTGTCCCTCTTGTGTTCACTTTTCTTATTCTTCATTGAATTTACACTGTGTGAGTGTGTGAAAAATGTGAGTAGAAAGTAAAATCAATGAGGGCTGATAAATAAAAAAGGAAATCAATATTTTTTATCAGTTCCTTTAATCGATATCTTATAACAATTCATCATTAATGACACAATAGATTCATTTTGTCAAGAATTTGGACACTCCCCCACCCCCAGCAGAGCTATAACAACCATTTGTTGACTATAAATTTGTTCAAAACACCAATAATAATAATAATAATAATAATAATAATCACATCTGGATTATGAGAAAACAGAACAAACAAAGGGAAAAGTGTTAACAAGACAGTTGAAATTATCAAAATCTTTCACCATAACACCTGACTCCATACTAGGGAACACTGGTGATGACGATGAGGGTAGGATTAATAATAATAATAATATTAACAATAATAATAACAATGATAATAATGAATAAGTAACCAAGTGGAGAGTGGAGGCATGCCGATTGCTAACTACTCTAACACCACAGGGCACCCCACCCACCCCCACCACCACCACACCTGATCCATAGAGAAAATCCTACTTGCTAATCCTGTCTCTCAGTAAAACAAGATATTATGGTAAAGTCTTTATTGCATGCTCTCAGAAGTGTGTACTATGGGTGTTTATATTGTGTATACACACACATATATACACACACTGTTGTAGTGTTCATACACTATTGTACACAGCAGAAATCAGTGACATTCACAAAGTTGTTTATGGAATGTTGTGAAAGTTTCAGATTTGTTTATTTTCTGGTCGTAACCACCTCAGAACCTTGCATTGCTGTCCAACATGTCTAGATTAATCTTGTAGAAAACGTAAGCATAATATTCATGTTGACCCATGTTCAGTCCTGGTATGTCCACAGCTGGCTGAAAATAAAGAAATACAAAAAGAAAGATATTTTAGGCCGACTCCAGATATTTTCACTTAATAGATGATGATGATGATGAGGGTGATGATGATGATGATGATGATGATGGACAACAAAAACAACAAGAAAAAAAAAAGCAAATTTTAAAGAAGTGAGGGGAATCAAAAATTCTAACATCTTTTTCTTTTCAGCTAGGAATAGATAAATGGCTTGTGAGAGTTATGCAGGCCATGTCCAGGGATGCCATGAGTAATGTGAAAGAGTTAGCAACAAGTACAGCAATGATTTAAGTGTGCAGATGATGGGAGGTCAGCAGGGTTCGATTCTTAGTTCCTTATTATTCATCATAGTCTGCCGGGCTAACAGAGAAATTTAAGACTTTGGTCTATGGAAACTCTTATGCTGTTGACCATCTTAGAGTTGAATCTGTAGTCGAATTAAAAGAAATTTCAGGTGTGGAAGCAAAATCGGGCGAAGGGAGATCACTGTGGAGATGAGCTGACAATGGCCATAAAGATTCCCTTAGAGATTGTATGATGGTTGATTGGGATGTTGCTTGACAGAAGATTGTCACTGATGTGAAAAGAAACTGAGACAGTGAAATTCACAACTGTTTTGTTCATTTTTCCTGGTGACCTCATAGAAACTCTCTCCAACGCCTCCGACGATGAGTATTCCAGTTGATCCAATCAATGGAACCTGCTCGTGAAATTAACATGCAAGTGGCTGCCCTAACATGTTGTATGGGTCACAACAGTTTCAAGCACCCACAGTACCCCTTGAAGTCTGTAGGAAAAATCATAGGTAGAGAGAAGGATGGAGGGGTACTTAATGGTAAAGCCTGGAGACTTGAGTGGTACACAGGTGATGGTGGTGGTAGTAGTTGTAGAAGTGGCAGATGTAGTAGAAGAGAGAAAGGGTTTATATTGGTGGAACCACTGGTAGAAGTGTGTTGGTGAATGGAACTTTAAAACCACCCTCTGACCTCTGAATGTCTTCAGTTGGGTGATTTAACACATTTTTTCATGGCATTCCTTTTGTTGTGATTATTCAGACCACACCCTTCCGTCAGGTGTCAACCACATCAATTTTACCAACCTCCATCTGTGGTTGAGCCCTGATCTACCTCCTCCTTTCTCTGTTGCTGAGACTTATCAAAATAAATATTTGGAGACTGAAAAAAGTAATAAATCACTAAAGATGCTTACATCATTACCAGCAAGTGCTGCACTGTCAAGGTGACTATAATGTTTATTTAATTCTTCTCTCAGGCGACGCTGTGCCTTTTTGTGAGGATGTAGAAGCATGGCTTGGAAATTGACTGGCAGGCCATATCTGAATTGAAAAAAAAGTCTGAATTAATTTAAAGATCACTTACTAAAGATTGTACTGGAAATAAAAGACAAGTATCATAGTTTACTAGGCGTTTAATGATGTATCTACTTTAAGTACAATACTATAGATTGCTATTTTTAATTAATACTGCTTGTTGCACATGATGAAATTTTATTCAGCCTGCTGGCTAATTGTGACATCAGTAATTTTTCAATCACTGTTTTAATATTTCAGCAGTATCTGATTTTTTTTTTTAGCATGCAGTTTCCAGTGGATACTTGCTATTGACAAAGCCCAAAGGGCAGAAATGCCCATTTAGCAATGACACCATTGCTGTTGGGCAATTTTTGTCTGCTATTGATAGATTTGTGTCTTTTTGTTTTTGTTTTTAAAGACTAATGTCTATAAGAGATGTTGCCTCAGGATGAATACTGCAGTTTATCAAGTTTTCAAAGATGTATCTGCCTTAAGTATGATACACAGATTGCTATTTTGAATGAAAACTATTTTTGTTGCTCATAATAGTATATATATATATATATATATATATGCACATATATATGTATTTCTGTTTAAAAATATTAAGAATATATGTGTCTGTATATATAAAACTATATGCACTACCTTGTATGTGGATATATGTAAGTATGTAAGGAAGAGTTTACCTACTAACTTATTTTTTTAAGGAGATGTACTTGCATAGCAAGTGACCTGATCTGAGATCGTGTGCTGGAACAAAAACTATTGCAGCGTGGAAGGTGTTTATAAGCCATTTAAAATAACACACAAAAACTGTTAGAATCTCTATACACATATATATGACAGCAAACAACCAAAAAATTCCAAATGAATAAAATAAATGAATGAAGTACTTTATACAAACCTTAAGACTGATTCAACAAAAACTCTTAAAGCTTTCACATGGATCCAAGCTGCAAAACACTCACCAAAATTTATTTTTAACCATTTCACCAAGGGACCCTAATAAAACACAGGAATATAAAATGTAGAGTTTACAGAAAAATCTATGAGACCAACACATGACAGTGGTGCCAGCGTATCTACCAGAAATTGTCGGGTATTTCCAACCAATACTGAGTGGTCTAACTCACGACTATTAATTAGATATGTACTTATAGTTGCAGCCATACATTAAGCGGGGTTTATTTACCAAACACAGGGTAGCACACAACACTGGTGGTGTACCACCAATCCATACAATGTTGGATGTGTCCATCAATTGTGTAATATGACCTATTAGACATACAAATATATTTACATATTAACAGTCATACTGAACAACATAATGGTGGATTCCATGGTATGTAAGGAGGCCTGTGGATTTGGTTCAAGAAATGAAGTGGAATCAACACTCCTGGAGTTGTGTTGTTGAAGGAAACAAATGCAAAAATGATTTGACAATTTTTTCAGTGCCAACTTTAGGAAACAGGCTTGTCACTTGATCATCTACCAATCAAGAGACAATAATGGCAGAGAGAGAGAGAGGGAGAGAGAGAGAGAGAGGGGGGAGAGAGGGAGGGAGAGAGAGAGAGAGAGAGAGAGAGAGAGAGAGAGAGAGAGAGAGATGAATAGCAATATGAATGATCAACGGTCAGAAAGTTTAATGGAGGTCAAGAGTGAATGATCTGGCAGGTAGGGAATGATGGAGTCTCATTTTTTTCTTTCTCACTCAATCTTCTGTAATCCCTCTGCTGACCTTAAATGAATAGACTTAATACAGAGAAGTGAGGAGTTGTTTGTGTTGCTGGTGCTATGATGAAAACACATGCAATTCACTTTCTAAAATGGTTGAGGAATGACCAGAGAAAATATAGTCAAGATGACCACTTTAGTGGATACGACAACCTTTCTAGTGCTAGTGGTCTCACAATATGTCTCTGTTACACTTTGCAAAGTGACTGATAGGGCCTGTCTAAATAGAACACAGAGCAAGACATGGTCCCTGCAACCCATCTAGTAGAGCAGTAACTCTGACCAAGAGCTGATTGCGATGACTCTTCTAACCCATGCCAACATGGAAAGTGGAAAATAAAACGATGATGTCAACACAAAGTAAATCTAGGGATACAGTAGATTAGAGAGAAACAAAACTATTTTAGAGTTAACTTACAAATTGTTTCTTTTTGTCAGCTTCTAGTTTAGATAATTCATTCTTGCCAGCAATCATCTCTTCTTCATTGTATGTAAAGTCTCGAACAGAAAACCTGCAAAGAATAAATAAATCCATCTTTAAAGACAAAATATTAATGAAGAATATTTTAAACAAAATGAAGGAGAAATTTTATTTTGATAATTTTAAAATTTCTTCTGCAAATTAATATTGTTTCTTCTATCAACTATCAAAATATGGAATAAAGTTAGTAACAAGGAGAGTGGTGGAGCCAGAACGGTAAAAGTGAGACCACAATAACAGTCAAAGGACAGCCACTGCACAGTGAACACAATTTTCATCACTGACAAATTAAGTGGCAAAGTGGTAAAGAATGTAATCTGCACTAGAAATAGAGGGGTGGGAGAAGACCAGCTGCTGTGAGGGGCAGAGACCACAGTAGTAGCAGTAGAAAAGGTAGCAAGAAGAGACACAGCCAATCTGTAGACAGCCAGGGGTTGGAATGTGTTAATAAGTGGCCTTTCTTTAGATGTGCTTCAGGATCTCTGTATGTATAATGGTAATGCAGTTCTAACTGTGGGAGCTGCAGTACTCAGCTGTTGGCCCCTTACATGAGTCTTTGTAGATTTTGTTAATGGAGGACGAAGTGTTTTTTGGCTGGGAAGAAGAAGGCCAGTGCCTGTGGTGCTTTTTACTGGGTTCGGTGTTATTTTTGGAAACAAAAAGTAGTGAGAAGAAGCAGTTGTAGCAAACTTCAAGGTTCTGTTTTCATGATGTTCTTGGAGAGCAAACCTCAAACAGATATGGTTTTATGAAAATAATAATGCAGACATTGGGGGGGGGGGGAATGATCAGAAGTCATGGAGATAGTAGTTATAAAAAGATGTCACCATCACCACTGAGTCAGTGCAATAAGGACCAGAGGGGTTCCTCTTCTTGGGAATGGGGCAAACAACATAGCGGGGATATGTGTGTATATATATATATATATATATATATAATAATAATATTAGGGACAAAATCCAAAATTACAGGTAAAAACTCAATTAAAACTATATATATATATATATATATATATATGGTGAGAGAGAGAGAGAGAGAGAAAAGATTAATAAAGATACGTGCCAGCTTTGGGGTGCAATAGAAGGGATTGATAGGGCTGGTAGTGTTGATAAGGTTTGAAATTACTCAGCATGTATGGGTGGCTGGAGGTTAGTCTACGGGTGGATTGGACAAAATTTACCAACTCTGTTGTTGTTGTTGTTGTGTGTGTGTGTGTGTGTTTATAGTTGGATGCCATAAAAGTAGCTAATGTAGTGGCTTTCTTTGCAGGAATACTGCTTACAGAATCATCATGGCTATGAAGTGGAGGAAAGGAAGAATGCACAAAGTTGGTAAAGATTTTTTGAATAAGAAGCCAAAGAATCAGTTGTAGTTTGTGAGGCAGGAGAGGTTGGAGGCTGGGCAATTGACAGAGGCATCATTTGAGTTGCAGGAATTGTGAGGCTGGGTGAAGCTGTCCCCTTGGAAAGGAATAACAAGAGAAAGTGTTGTCAATTGTGTTATCTTACTTGCATTCGCGGCAGTGATGTTTAAATTCATCAACAACTCGTTTAAAGAGTGTCACTGACACTAAAAGACTGTCTCCGTCATCAAACAGAACTCTGCAATAAAACAAGATTCAATTAAACACATTTTAAATTTTCATTTTTCAGCCAAGGAAAGACTAATTTACAACACATACACACTGCCTTAAATTAGTTATTTCAACAAACAGAAACGCAAGTCAACAATACTTAGCATCTACACACAAATATATGTTCATAGAATCTATAACTCTTCCCTACATACATACCTGTATTTTTAATTTTTATAACTTGGATTGTTTTAGTTTAAATGTGGCACCTTGGGCAAGTGTCTTCTACTATAGCCTCGGACCGACCAAAGCCTTGTGAGTGGATTTGGTAGACGGAAACTGAAAGAAGCCCGTCGTATATCATCGTATATAACGTCCGCTTTCCATGCTAGCATGGGTTGGACGATTTGACTGAGGACTGGTGAAACCGGATGGCAACACCAGGCTCCAGTCTAATTTGGCAGAGTTTCTACAGCTGGATGCCCTTCCTAACGCCATGTGTGTGTCTGTGTTTGTCCACCCCCCACCCCACCCCACCATCGCTTGACAACCGATGCTGGTGTGTTTACGTCCCCGTAACTTAGCGGTTCGGCAAAAGAGACCGATAGAATAAGTACTAGGCTTACAAAGAATAAGACCTGGGATCGATTTGTTCGACTAAAAGCGGTGCTCCAGCGTGGCCGCAGTCAAATGACTGAAACAAGTAAAAGAGTAAAAGAGTATATATATATGAGACAATGATTCATGAAGACTATATTATCCATATACAGACACACACATGGTATTGATCATTAGTTTACTGTAGTTCTGATGATGATAATATGAACTAAGGGAGTGTCTCTGCAATTTGAGCAGAATAAAAACCACTAGATATTTTGGTTTATTCTATAAAAGCTAACAAAATTACAGCTAATTGGACATACTTGCTAGAACGTGGAACAACCATGTCTGTCAATGTCTCGTACTTGATTTGCCAATCTTGATTATTATTTCTGAAGTAGAAAAACAAAAATATAAAACATTTTTGGAAAGGAAAGACTAAGAAAAGTTAGGGTTTAAAGAGGAACATATTTCTACTAAAAAGGAATCAATAGATATGATGCATTAATGAACGTATAGGAAAATGTTGATGTAAGAGAATGGAGACATAATGTACAACAACAATATATAACAGGTGTGTTAATATACGTACAATAAAATAGTGTATTAAAGAGGTGATGAAATACAGCAATGTATTATTATTATTATAGATATGTTTGTGATATTATATAAGATTGTAATATAGATGTGGCATAACAGTGTGTTTGTATGTGATATAACTGTGTGTGCGGTTGTGTAAAATAATAAATTTCTCTTACTTTGGAATAACAACCAACAACGTTGTAAGATACTCAGAGTCAAGCACAAAGTCCGTTTTCTTGACAATATCAGCTAAATTGCGGGTCAACAGACTTCCACTGAAATGGAAAATAAAATAGGATGTGGTGGGCAGGATTGGAGAGGAGTAGAATGGTGTAGAGTAAAATGCAGTAATATTTATACATATTTACTTATATTTACTAACTCACAAGAGATGTTAGTCCATATTTTACTGAAAGATAATTGTTGTTGCTGTTGCTGTTGTTAAAGTCAACATAATGTTGTTATTATCAGCAAAATACTGTTTTCTTATTAAAAATATAGGAACCTACGTGGCTTTCCTTTCCAGATTCTGGAGGTTTCCTTTCAAGCTGTTGTAAGCATTAGATTTAGTCTTCAAGTCTGATTCCACCTGAGACACTTGCTAGAAATATATCAATATATCATGATGATGATAATAATATCAACATATATACACGTATGCATACACACACACACAGAGGAAAATAGGTGACGAACAGTGAATTTTAGAACAAAAACAAAAGCAATAAAAGTCAAATATATGGAAACAGTGAATATGTTAGATGTTTGATGAAAGTTTTAGATGGAAAATTAAAAGTGAAAATATGATGTTTCAAGCCTGGCTCTTTGTTGGATAGTGGAAGAGAATCTAGAGAAAAGGCGGAAGGAACAGAAAAACACAGGAGTCGCTACATGGTCAAATAAAAGATGAAATTAATATAGGTTTCAAATTTTGGTACAAGGCTAGCAATTTCAGGGGAGTGGGTAAGTCGATTACATCAACCCCAGTGCATAACTGGTACTTATTCTATCGACCCCGAGAGGATGAAAGGTAAAATTGACTTTGGTGGAATTTGAACTCAGATGTAAAGATGGATGAAATGCCACTAACAGTTCCACCGAGGTTGTTGCCAGTGCCGCTGGACTGGCTCCTGTGCACACATTATATATTCATACACACACATTATATATTCATACATGTTACACACACACACATACACACAATATATATGAATATATAACACCCACTACCACACCTCATAGCTTGAGGTGTCACTTTGACACCTCATCACCGTTATTTATCTCTTTGGATAGATTGCCAAGTCATTCTTACTCTCTCTCTCTCTCCTAAGTGTGAGTAACCATGCAGCCCCTCCACAAAAACCAACCCTATCCAATCTTTTCTCTCATACCTTAACCTATTATCTGACGTAAAGACACCCCCAACCCTGTTTCTTGCATTTTGTAGACTTGCAGGCTGCAGAGAAACCTCAATAGTGCTGGTAGTCGAAGTTTATAGCAGGGTAAAACTGTTGGTAGTCTAGGATGGTATTCTAAAGAGATAGAAACCTCTTCAGAATACATAGAAAAGAGAAGGGAGCAAGCTGTTTCAATATCTTTCTCTAAAATGGCATTTACAGAGTTAAATGAAAACTAGGTTTCATTGATTGTAATTGGAGATCAGGATGAATTACCTTTGAGATGATTTCAGCAATGTTACGTAATGACTGCTTGATTGGATATTTAGCAAGATCCCACTGGAACCGTGACAGGTAAGTAACAAGGTCAACTGTAAATAGATCAAATGGTACTAGTTTGACAGTATACAATAGTAAAGACACAGAATATCATCATCATCATCATCATCATCGTTTAACGTCCGCTTTCCATGCTAGCATGGGTTGGACGATTTGACTGAGGACTGGTGCAACCGGATGGCTACACCAGGCTCCAACAGTAAAGACAGTATATAATTAAACAATATCATATACGACAGTAGAGACAGATAGCATATAATTAAATAATTAAATAATATAGTTAATAACAGTATCTATCCAACTCCTTCTCTCCTTCATTACAGAATATCAAAAATGGTTTTAATGAATCATTAACATTGTTAAAACATTAAAACATTGTTTTAAAGAAAATCATATTCTTTTGTATTTATTGAAGATCTTAAAATCTATTTTTAAATAAATGATTCGATATTTAACCAACTGAATAACAAGAAAGAAGTGATACTGAACCACTGTATCATTATTGACATAAAGGAAAAAAGATCCCATTCAGTCATGAAATGACCATGGGATTGCACCTAGGAAGTTCCCCTCCTCAGCACAAGTCTGAGCAAGGTTGTTTATGGAAGACCAGCAGTCGCCCATGCATACCAGCCTCCTCTCTCCATGCCACTGATATCCAGCTTGGCACCAGTGATGCCACAACTCATTTCTACAGCAGAGTGATCTGGAGTAACATGAAATAAAGTGTCTTGCTCAAGAACACAACACGCAGCCTGTCCAAGAATCAAACTCACAACCTCAGGATTGTGAGCCCGATGCTCTAACCATTGAGCTGATCCTCCCAAGACACAACAAGATTTCTAAATACATTTTGATAATGATGGTGATGATGATGTTTTTAAGTTTATCTGTTGCTAAGTTGTTTAGCTCTGTAAATATATAAATATGCAGTTGATGTTGCAAAAACTGGGTCTTTGGATCCACAAAGACTACATTCCATAAAAGAAGATATTTTCAATAAGATGTATCAACTATCTCAATGAGAAAGATGTGGGATTAATTGGTAAATTAATTAGAAACATATAAACCAAGAGGAAAGGTAGGTTTCAATGTTTGCAGCATGAGAAATGACTTGGTCAATCAAATATGACTCAGGAACCATAGATTGGTCAAGAATACAAATCACTTTTCTTATTTAGATTAAAATCGAAACATTTCTCAAAAATGAATATTACGATTGACGATGATGATGATGATTTTTACTGGAGAAAGGAGAGAAAAATGTCGAATTCTAAATATTTTGGAGTAAACATAGAAATAATCAAGACATAGATTATCAACATTAAAAAATACTAAATGAGAAATTTATTTTAATTCGATCATTTATATTAAAATTTAAAGTGAAACAATAATTAATGTCATACAAGTGCAGAATAATAAATATTTGGGTTTGGGTCTTACCTCCACCAGCTTTGAGGTTCTCACGGAGGTTTTCTCTTTGATTTTCCAGTACCTCACCAAGGTAATGGGCCAATTTTCGTGTTACCCTGCAATAAGCACAAGACAATATAATGTGTCACTAAGTGTTCGACCTTCAGTGGCTGGCTGACAGAACAGTTTCTGGAATTTCAAAATGACCCACGCCAGTGGCACGTCAAATGCACCCACGACACTCTCAGAGTGGTTGGCATTAGGAAGGGCGCCCAGCTGTAGAAACCTTGCCAGATCAGACTGGAGCCTGGTGCAGCCTCCTGGCTTTCCAGACATCAGTCAAACCATCCAACTCATCCCAGCATGGAAAATGAACATATGATGATGATGATGATGATGTTGGCAACCAAAATTTAAATCTTATTTGTTGTTGTTTAATGAAACATCATCAATGATGCTTTAAAATGGCAACATTTCAGGAGATATATCAACTGAGATGTTTAATCTTTTAGCATTTATAAACTGGCCATTTCCAGACAAAATATTTCAGCTGTTTTATGTTCAAATTGGCCAGATCTGGCTTCTCACACCAATCCTATATCATTCTAAAAATTAATAGCGGTGCTCCAGCATGGCCGCAGTCAAATGACTGAAACAAGTAAAAGAGTAGTTACCTTATCAAAATCTCATAGCTACAAGATGGTTAATTCAAAACAATGTGAATAAAAAAATATTACTTTTGTCACAAAAATGCTAATACTAAAAAGGGTTAAACATTCTTTAAGTTCACATTAAAAAATGGTTTTCTTAAATCAGTCATTTCGTCTGATAGAAAGAACATATTTTAGTAGATCATCATCATCATCATTTAACATCAGGTTTTTTGCTTTGAAATCTCTTGAATTTAGAGAACCAGAAAATATGCATTTTAAACATCTCAGGGAAACTTCCAAAAATGATAAATTCTCATTCTCAGTGCATAGAAGGGTTGAAAGAAAAACTAGGAATAAGAGGAATTTGTTGTTGTGTATAAAAGAGCTGGTATAAACCTGTGTATGAAGGATAACAGATGTCTATACAAGTGTTGAGAGGAAGACTAAAGAAAGACATGGACAGAAGTAGTGACGGTTAATCTCAGGATGTTGAACCTCATCAAAGAGATGATAAAGAGATACACAGTGTTGGAGGAGAATCTGTTCAACTCATGCAACAAGCAAGAAAAACAGATGGATAATGATGCTGTCAATATGTCATGTGTATAATTAAGTCTGGAGAATTTGTTTATCAAAACTAAATTGTGTGTGTGTGAGTGAGACAGATAACATGAAGTTGTATTTAAAGAGGAAGAACTCACCTCTCCACATAGTCATCCAGTTTGCCAAGATCATCAGAGAGACCCACCAACACATCTAAGGTGCCAACCTAGAAGAAAGACAATATTTCCATCATCATCATCATCATTTAACATCAACCATCTACTATACATATATATGAAGGGTCCATACAAACCCTTTCTCTTTCTCCTCTCACTACTACAATGGCCATAGTCAGTGCATTCTAACTTTACCCTCAACTGCTTTCCAGACTCCTTCCATAATACTTCAATGTTGTAATCTTTAGGACTTACTTTTAAATCAGGAATTTGGAATTTATAGTTTGTAGAGAGGTTGTTCTGTCTTGCTGTTAGATTGTTCAAACTCTCCCATGTCTGTGCACAAGTCTTGTCACCTGGTGCTGAGATCAACCAAAATTCATACATGATTCACTGCGTGTTCTAGAGAAAAACAAAACAAAAAAACAAAAGACAATGAAATATTTGACAACAAGAGAAAACAAAATATTTCAACAAGAGAGTGAAAATCAAATGAAAATCTTTGATGTTTTTACATTTATTTTTCAAAAGCAACGAGAATCAATGATTTTCATACTTAAGGATTATAACATCTGAAGTCTTCAAGCAAATATTTCCCTGTCAGAAGCCCTTCCTAGTCTCAACTATTCAAACTTGAAACAATAAACTGAGAAATAGGTAACAAACGAAGTCAACCTTAGAAATAGCAAAATGTCCTACTTATGGATACAATATATAGTACTTGTGATCATACTTGAACTAGAGATCCTTCGGTCAGGAGTTAAGTCCTTGATGACCTTAAACTGCTGTTATGGCCAAGTTTTTCACATTGCTAAGTGAACAAATCTATTGTGTGATTAGTTGTGATTGAGTCACCTGTTGAAAGTGTTCGGGTCAGATTTATATGTTTATCCTTCACTGGTATTAATGGATGCCAATAGTAAGTGTCAGAGAGTAGCAACTGTGTCCTTTCAAAAGAGAACACATGGTTCCTTTGTGGCTGCAATCAGAAATAACAGACAGATGATGATGATGATGAAAGTGGAGAGAATACAATCTGCCCAGACATGTGCCACATACAATTAGCTCTGGCATCTTATAATATACAATTTGATCCTCAACCAGATGCAGGCATGGCATATCTGGGTCTGTGGGTCATCTTTAGTCATTTATCTGACTCTATATGATGCAGAGGTTTGACCTGAGGTTACTTACAAAAACTGCTATCAATACCCTCAAATACAACATTCAAAAACCTTGTCATGTGACAGAGCAGCCATCATTGTTTCTATTTATAAAGGTAGGAAATAATTTGTTGTGTTGCCTCCCACCAACCTAGAGAAAACGTGATAGTATAAAGAACAGCCACCGTTGGTCCCCTAATTTGGATGAGATGTGATGGTAGAAGAAACAGCCATTATGAAGACAGAGGCTAAAAATAAGCACTATCAGAATTGTTAGCAGACCAGGCAAAATGCTACATGCCATTTCGTCCATCTTTACATTCTGAGTTCAAATACTGCCGAGGTGGACTTTGCCTTTCATCCTTTTGGAGTTGATAAATTAAGTACCAGTGAAACACTGGGGTCAATGTAATCAACCAGTCCCCTCTCACAAAATTTCAGGCCTTGTGCCTTTAGTAGAAAGGATTATTATAACAGGGTTGGTGACAATGCTGTGATGGTGAAAGACACTTCTCTATTTTCTAATTCAACAGATAAACCCATTCTTATATATTTTATTAACGACAAAGTGTTGACCATGAAAACAGGTGAAACTATGACATCATCATCATCATTATGGCCTGTAGCAACAGATGTTACCTTGTATAACATTTTAACTAGAAAAAACAAAAAAACAGTGTTAGTTCTGCCATTGTGACAATATATGGAATTTTAAAATATTGCAAATAAAATCCATTGATTTTTAATGTTTCTATTCATCTTTCAAACTGTTAAACTTTATTTTAAAGACTTAACAGAAAATTTGAATATATTCAAATTTGTAAGTATTTCGGTAAAACAGATTTGGGCAAGCTTTGGGGGGTGGGGGTGGAGAGAGAAAAAGATGGAGGAGGTTGTTTAGTTGAATATTTACAAACTCTAACATGGAATGTCCATTGAAGTGCAATAATAATAGACAGATGGCAGGACTATTTAGAGCCGCCTGTTGTATAAATAAATGTTCCTTCATTGTATCTTCAGTTAATTTAGTCCAAGAAGAAAGTTGGTAAGATATGGAGACAATGAAAGAGTAAAGTGAACCACAAGCCATTGTTTAGTGTCAACAACAACTTGGTATTGTCTGTGGAAACATTAAAATATTTACTTCAAAGACAATTTTAAGAAATGAGCCCCACGAGGTGGGGTGGTTGTTGCAGTGTCACCAGCCATTTCCTGCAGTGATGCCTATGCATTCAGGTTCACAAGCCATTTAGTCTGGGGTGCACAACCCGTTACCTCATTTACCCCCATCTTCTGCTGCTTTATTCCACCCTCACTTTTTTTTCTTTGGTGAGGTAGTTATGGGGGATTTTTTCTTGATAATTTGATTTTTTATACTTTTAATGTCTTTTCTTTCTTTTCTTCCTGTAAAAATATGTTATTAGGGAGCTAGAAGGGAAAAGTAAAAGATACATGTAGCAGAGTTTAGTTGACTATCATAGCCAAGTTTGTATTGGAAGTGGGTTTTACAGACATTGTCAGCAGTGTATGAAGAATGAGGCTCTCAGAAGACTGTGGGGTACTTGACCAAGCCATTTCCAAAATGAATTTGAGGAAACTAGGCAGTAATCAGATGAAGTTGTATCCCAGAGAAATGTCATATTTATCTGGAAATGAGATCCACCCACAAGCAGACGCTGATTGTTTGTACCTGCCTAGAAGTAATGGGGGAAGAGGAATAATAAAGGTAGAACTGTGTTATAAGACCTCCACAATAGCAATGAACAGGTACTTATCTAGTACAGAGGACTGGATGCTGTGACTTGTATGCAAACATGGTGGCATGGGTTGGATGCTTTGACAGGATCTAATGAGTTAGACAATTCTGTTGAGCTCCAATGTTTTGTCAATGTGTCTACGACTGGATGCCCTTCCTAATGCTAACCATTTGACAGTGTACACTGGTTGCACTTTTTATGGTACCAGCAATAGTGAGGTCCCCATGCAGTTCACAAAACTAAGTTCCCTTTTGACTGAGTGGGGTTACAACAGAGAGGGATGTGACCTCATGCTTGGAAATGGGGAGTTAGGACCAGAACAGAAATGAAGAGAATGGACCAAAACAAAACAAGTTTCTTGTCATGGGGGAGACACATGGTTACTCATATTATAAAAGATACAATGGTACTAACTGGAGTGGAGCTGGAAAGAGAGATAAAATAGTTGTGATGAGGGGTTAAGGTGGGAAGAGGTTGTAATGTGTGTGGGGAGAGTGAGGGCTGGTTAGCAAAGGTGAATAGGAGAGGGGTGAATACGATGAACAAGGGTTGAGGGGTGGTTGATGATAAATAGACAGAATAATAATAATATAGTAGACAGGAGATGGATGAAAGCGAGATAATTGATATGTGGATGGATAGGTTGCACAAGTGAGAAGAGAGATTGACATAGTGTATGGGATAAGTGATAGATGTATGGTAGTTGAGAATGAGAGGTAATTTGATGCCACAGAAGGGTGATCAATGTAAAATGTGAGTGGAGAGGGATAGTATTAAAAAGTAAGGATGAATAGCAAGTGAAATGATTCCCGGTAATGAGAAAGATAACTGATATCACAGAAAAGGCTGATGAAATAAGCAGTTCTGCTCTTATTTAATTATAGCTGCAGAATAATACAGTTAGGCAGTTGATTGGTTGGAGGAGGCTTGGAAATTAGGTGAAGGACCCAGTTATGTGTGTGTGTACACATACACCTTGTGATTTGAGAATCTCAGTATTATTGAGATAGGCACATTGTAAGCACTGCATATTTCCAGTCATTCTGGCCCCTTGGCACTTTATCCATGAAGTTCAAAGTCCTCAGGTCAGCCTTTACCACATCATCTCATATCTTCCTGAGTTACCCTCTTCCACAAGCTTTATCCACATTAAACGATTGGCATTTCTTTATACTTCTGTCCTCATGCATCACATGTCCATGGTCTTCTCCCATGCACACATGGCCTTTTATGCTTAACTTTTCTTTCAACTTTGTTGTATATGTACTTTGTCATACATGTACACTGATGTTGGACATCCAGTGGAACATGCTAGCTTCATTTCTTTCCAGTCTTTAAAATCCTCTGCATTTAGGGCCCACATCTCACAACTTAATAGTGAAATTGGTCCCTAAATGTACACAAGCATCATAAAATCTGCCTTTCACTCTGAGAGAGACCCTTTGCTACCAACAGAGGTAATAACTCTCAGAACTTTTTCCAACCAGTTTGTATTCTAGCAACTATACTTTCAGAACATTGTCCTCCAGAGCTAATTAGGTCAGCTCGATAACAAAAACTATCAACTATCTTTAGGAATCCTCACAGGCATTTGAGAAAGTCTATTTCCAATGTGCTTTTAGTGTTTATTGCTCCTGTGCATCTGCCACATACAAAGACTGCTTTCTCTATTAATCTTCCTGCCATACTACTGCACCTCTTATGTGTCCATAATTTGGACTGGGTCTATCATAGAATTTCTACTTATTCCTTCTCTACAAATCAAGCAGAGCCTTTTATGTGATAGAAGCAGATAGTTGGCTGTTTCCCTGTTTGCTAAAACTTTGGTCTTTGCTAAGTTAACTTTATGGCCCCTTTGATTCCAGGTTTCACTTTTTTTTCTAATTATACCAGAGGTTCAACTATAAGTTCATCAGCATAAACGAGTTCTCATGGACAGCCCTTAAACTTCTCTATAATGGCATGAAGGAGTACGATGAATATGAAGGGACAGAAAACCAAGCCAGAAAGAACTCCCTGTACCCTATATTACTCATTGTGCTTGCTTATTCTAACTTTATCTGACAGTATCTCTGTACATGGATTGTGTGGCTCACAAGCTATTTGTCTAACCCTAACTTCCTCAGTGGCCACCAGATCATAGAATGAGGGATCCTGTTGAAAGCTTTCTCCAGGTCAATAAATGCTAAGCACAGCAGCTTTTAACTGAATACTTCTCCTGTAGTTGCCCACCAGCAAGAAAGCAGCAGTAATACTTCTCCTCAGGCACAAAACTAAACTGCACATCTCGTCTAATCTCTTCCTAATTAATCGACAACTCTTTTATAACTTTCATGACCTGGTCCAACAGTTGCCTACTTCTCCAAGACATATCTTTTACCCTTATAACAGTTGACTAGGATGGTCATGTCTGGAACACCTTTGATCAGAGTAGACCTCGGGTTCAATGACAAAACTATGAGTGCTAGGGATTAATATGAGTGACTAAATACTTGAAGGCAGCAATTCAAAGACTGAAGGACTACAATCCAATATGTTCTTTTCTTTTTAAAATAGTACAGAGTTATCTGAGAGAGATTTGACTATTATTTCTAGCAAAGTGAGCACCTTTTAGAGGTTCTTTGTTGGTTTGTGTACGTGTAAATGAGAAGTTTAATAAGGGTAAAAGAGGAAGTCGTTGGTTGCTTCAATGTAAACCAAATTCTTTACTAAAACACCAGCAAATAACTGTGTTACTTACAAGCTAAGAAAGATGCTTCAACGTGATCATTGGAACAAGTAGGAATGGTAGCTAAACCTTCCTCCAAAAGCATTGGATCACTCGATCACGGCTGACTTGTTGATAAACAACATCTAGTTCTAGTGAGTGATATAAATATTTATTTACAAATCTCTGCCTCGCCTTCACTGCATGGGAAAACAGACATAGTGGAGACAAGCTAAGAGTGTCTGTAGGGATAAAAGATTGAATGGAAATTTGTAAAGCACATAAATACTTAATCACAGATCACTTTCTATGAGAATCTTATATTCAACCCAATATTATTTGATAAAAGTTATCTAGGCTCAAGTAGGATCCGTTGTTACATCCCATTTCAGAAAAGACATCCTTTATCTATCTACACTCCAACACGCAATCATTATTTAATCTGTTAAAAACCGCAGCCAAATCACACACCATTGTCTTCTTCTAAAGAAGAAAGCCATTAGATGTTGTAACTTGAAGTGAACTGCGGTTTTAAAATAGGAGAGTCATGTCTGGAGCATCTGTGATCAGAGTTGACCCGGGGCTAAACGACAACAATAGAGCAGAATTTTCTCCTTTTGTTCTAATTAAGAACACTCTCCGCTAATTACACTAATGGTCAAATAGTTTAGTTTCTAATATAATATTGTTATCGCAGACTACACTAATGATAAAATAACGGAACCTTTTAATTACCTTTATCAATACATTGACATCACTCAGGTAAACATGTGGAATGGACTGACATTATTAATCTACTCTCGGAGTGACACATTTTCCTTTCAAAGATACACATTCCATGACAATCAAAACAATTGAAATAATTATGCAATAAATCCAAGACGAACAGAACGGTTTATTGTCGACGTCTACTTGGAGGTGTGGACGGCATGAATTCAAGAATGCTACAACAACGATCCTACATCCAACTCCGATTTCTTCACAGGCGACAGACAAATGGTTGGCATCAAGGGAGGCCTTGTGGGTTAGAAGAAAATGCTTTTCTTAACTGAAATATTATTCTCAAAAATCATTAAAGGAGGTAAAACAAGGAAGTTAAATGAAGTAAGAAAATAAACGATGTCCTGTTGTTGAGGGAGGGGTTACTAACAGTAGTTTAATAGAAATGTGATAAAGGTCACACCTACACAAAAACAAACGAATTCTTGAATCTTTACAGAACCAAAACAGAACTGAAAACTCTTCTCAATCGATTAGATTTTGTCACTAATTAATATTATTTACCATTATTATTATCATCATTAATGTTATTTTGATTGTTGTTGTTGTTATTGGGCTTAGAGGGGGAGACTGCGTAAAACATTCGGCCAATAATTAGATCACAGGGTAAATTACATAAATAAAATCTTTTTTTTAAATAAATAATGTGCCATCAGAGAAAGAATATTTCATAATTGAACGTAAAAATAATTAAAATATATTTTTTTAAACTAATAATCAAAAAAACAAATTCAAGGATTGTGAACAACAAATGATGACGACGACGGGAGACTGTGAGGAAGATGGAACATTGAGAGAGAGTTTAATAGAAATAATGTGGTTTAAGAAGCTGAAACATCAGGGTTTTATGAGGGACATTAGGGTTAATTAAGAAAGTGAATCGATTTTAATGAAAATATTCCTGTAATTTGTAATTAAGAAACAATTACGTGTGGGTGTGGTGGTGGGGATCAGCCATTGAAGAGAGAGAAAAATATTTCTGGGTGAAAAAAGGTTTGAAAATAAAGGGAGTGATTTAATATTAGGAGAGAAAATAACTCACCGAAAACTGTGTCGAAGGATTGAAGTGAAGTGAGGATCAGGTGCTGCGAGTCGTCTGATCACATGACCAGTGGAGAAAGGTCACTTCCGGTAAAATGACATTTGTTTATGTTTCGAGAAATATTCAGAATTATTTCAATCTGAATCGATGACGCTTCAAATATTTGACATTACTTTATTGGAAAACAAAAATATGTCCATAGATTTTGGGGTATTATAGGTTCTATCGATCCAGTACAATAACTAATAATTTCTTTTATCGATCTCTGCACAACAACGAATGGCAAAGTGAATCCCAACTGATTTGGGGGTGGTTATTTAAATGTTGACGGAGACGTCATTAAATACCACAAAGTGATTTTGTCTTAACGTTCAATGATGTCGATTTAAAAATAATAATTGACAACATGATCTGATTGTCATTCATTTTAGATCGAGAAGAAAAAGCGATCAACCCACCTCAATGTCGCCGTTAATTGATCTCCCGACGCTCAACTGATTCTGTTATCCACCGATATTTGAAAATAATAAAAAGTTTTTCAATTACTTGGAAATCAAAGGGAAATAATAATTTTATATTCTTTTAATTTCCAATATCGTAAATTATAAAATATTTCCCAGTCTAATTTTTTCCTGTAATTTTAATATCAATGACAAACCTATCAGCGTCAGCAAGTTTTTCAGGTCGTATTTTGTATTCTCTTTATAATTCATCTGAATTCAATTGTCGTATTTGTAAGTTAACAAGGGAGATTGTCGATTTCTGTGTCAACACATCATAATTATTTCAAATTATAACGGTTCCCGCAATACACTGTTGACTCGTTCTTATTATTCACCACGAAAACCTAGTTTTCAAAGAAATTTTGCATTATGATATGCATCCTTTTTGTAGCACAAAAGCTAAGATATGAGTTGGAAGTCAGCACTGTTGCATGAAGGAACAGTCGTTCAGTCTTTAGTTTTACCTAATATAAACCTGTGGTACCTATTTATTTCTATACGAGTATCACAGGTTGCACAAAGACTTCTGTAGCTTGAGAGGACTGTCGTTTTGTTGAGGTCATGTCAGCCTCTTTTAATTTGGTGTCGCGAGAAAATGTACCTAGAACACTCTGTAAAAGGGATGGTATTAGGCAGGGCATCCAGCCATAGAAACCAAACCCCATATGAAATGTATGAACAATCTAACCTGTGTACTAAGGCTGTACCTCCGAAACATTTTTCTCCCATGCGTTCTGAAAACAAATAGAATACTCCAGGTTTTCTTCCTATTCCTGTCATCTGTTTCTTTCTGTTTTTTTTTTTTTCTCTCATGCTGATTCACAATTTGTGTCAGTGAAAATAATAATGAATTCCCCAGAGTTTGTTGTTTTGTACTAGTAACAGGAGTCAGTTTAATCGACTTTCTCCTTCCCTTTAAAATTGCTGGCCTTGTACTTAAACATCGGGCAATGTGCCTTGCAGCATAGAGTTATGACTCATTACGTCCTGCGATCAATCCTGCTGAGGTTAGCTTTGCCTTTCATCCCTATGAGGTAGATAAAATTAAGCACCAGTAATGTACTGGGCCACTTTAATCCACTTGTCCCTCCCTACAAATTCTTGGCCTTGTGCCTAAATGAGAAACCATTATTTAAAATTGTCTCGGGTGTCCCTCTTGATTTTTTTAAAAAACCACAATTAGTTATTTAGTTTATTTATCCTATTTATTTTATAACTTATGGTATTACCTGTAATGTTCTTTTTTTTTTGGTCATATAGGGGATCAGCGACAGGGAGACGGATATTCAGGATCCCAGATCAGAACATTAGAATGAAAAAACACGGGAGAATAGAAGTTATCTCCCTTCAATTGCAAATTGAATTTCTTAATTCTGGTTTCGTGAGAATTAGTTTCTAGAAGGATCTCCCCAAGAGTTTAATAATCCTGTTTCGTAGTTTATTCCATAATAAATATTCCGTTTACCATTTTCACAGACACTAAAACAAAGGCCTTTATACCTTCCTCATTTTCCTTCCACTAACACAAAAAAATATCCTTGGTAATAAACGAAATAATTGTCAAAGTGTAACCTTGCATCTTGATGGACGTAAACTTATTTATTTGATTAATTATTACACTTATTTCGATAACACATACACACATACAATCAAACCCCCACACATACACAACTAGACACTTTGCCCAACACTCTTCTTCTGACTGACCAGTTCTCTATTTCAGTTCAGCCATCAAACGGCCAAACCCGAATCATCCATCCATCAAGACTAATTCATAACAACATTTTGAAATATTGATTTTATACAAATTAAATGTCAATAATTTGTTGTTCAAACCTTTTGTCTTTTGTCAGGTGAATCCATTAATTGACATTAATTGATATAAAATGACATTTATTCATTCAATGATGCAGAAGATTCATCTCTGTTTCATAAGGTTTTATTTGTAGAAAATGGGAACACCTTACATTTCAAGAACATACATACACACATACTTACAAACATACATACAAACACATGCACACACACACATGCATACATACATACATACATACATACATACATATATGCGTGTATATATATTTATACACACATACACAGATATTTTTTCCGTTGAGATGATTTTGATGACTGCAGTATAAATGATAATCAGATGGGGCAATATCCAGCGAATATGGTGGGTGGGGCATTGTTTCCCAATCAAACTGCTCTGGCCTTCAGAATGTCATCTGTATCTGGCCGAGCATTATCCTGATGGAAGAACACCTTTCGTCTTAAAACCAAAGATGGTCGTTTTCCTTCTGGCGCTGACTTAAGCCGCTCACAGTAGATCTCCTTTGTTATTGTTTGGTTTGGGTTTAAAAGTTCAAAGTGGACAAAACCTTCCATATCCCACCAAACAGGTAACAACACCTTATGTCAATGAAGACCTTCTTTAGCCTGGGGTGCCAGTGTTTCCCCTTTCTCTGCCCACTGTCTTTGGAGCTTGACATTTTTATAGAGAACCCATTTCTTATCAGCAGTGATTATTCGGTAAAAAAAAAAAGGTTCATTCATGAGACGTGACAGCAAAGAAGAGCACTCATTCACTCTCTGCACATGATTAGACTAGGGAAGTTTGTGATGAACCCATTGACCCAATTTACTGACTTTTCTGATGGCATGCAGGTGTCAATGACTGGTTGAATGACCAAATCCAAGCTTCTCTGCTAGTTCCTCAACAGTTATGATAGGATTTTGTTCCACCAGGTTGTCAAGCTCTACAGATCTTTCAGGATGAGGTTTGTCTTCTAGGCTGTACTTTCTGGCCCCAAATTTCTGGAACCACTGTTGACACTGGCTTACACTTGTCTGATCCCCATTTACTGCGTTAATATTCCTCACACTTTCCTTTGTATTGTTGCCTTTATTGAACTCATAAAGCAAAATATGTTGAATATGCTCCTTTGTCACTTCCATTATAGCTTTGAAAAAAATAACTGTTAAAATCGAACTGCACTCTTCAAAATTTGCACTAAAAATAAGGACACGGTAAAATTACTACCTGCTTTTATAGCATTTTGATGTAGGTAGTCTATTCCATAGCCCTCCGACTTTTAGTTTATGCAATTGAAAAAAACCGCATTATTTATGGGATGACCCAATATATACATACACACACACACACACACACACACACACACATATATATATATATGTGTGTGTGTATACACACAAGTGCATGCACACACACACACATATGCACACACACACACACACACACACACATGTATGAGAAAAGGAAGAAAATGGAGAAATTGATATGCAGATATTAGTTTAGTCAAAGATATTCCAATGCATATTAAATGGGTTTGTGTAGCTTTGAATCAACTGATATCCACATGCCAATTTCTTCCTTTTCTCATTCATGAAACCTGAGAGCTAGGCTGCCACTTTCAATTAATTCTTAATTATTGAGGATTGTCTGCATTCTGAGATTAACAACAGTGTGTATCCACTTATTTTAAACTTATGTTTGCAAACATGGAACAATAGTAGTTGTAAAGTATTTATCTGTCTGTCTGTCTGTTTGTCTGCCTGCCTACCTATCTGTCTATCTGTCTGTCTGTCTCTCTATCTGCCTATCAGTCAAGTCAGTCTGTCTGTCTCTATCTTTCTGAGTGTCCATCTATTTATCTATCTGTCTATCTGTCTGCCTGTCAGTCAGTCAGTCGGTCTGTCCGTCTTTCTGTCTCTCTGTCTATTTATCTATTTGCTGATCTGTCAGTCTATTTACCTGCTTGCCTGTCTCTCTGTCATCATCATCATCACCACCCCTATTGCTGCCACCACCTCCACTACCACTATTGTCCTCCTCCTCCTGCCCACAACGTCACAAAGACGCTAACACACACTGATTTAGTGTCATATCCATATTAAGAAATATATTCACATTTATTGAAATTTTCACCATTTACAGAGAGGCATCAGAAAGGAAAACGATAAAGAAATTTGGGAATTCTTCATCAGCTTTAAAATACGGAAACCTCTTTGTTTTAATTTTTATTCATAATTTTTTTTTTTTTTTTTTGTATTATTAGTTCTATAATATTTTTATTGAAGATCTGTGCTTTGGATAACAATATATTTCTGTTGGAAATTCATTAAAATTCAAATAAAAATAAAAATATGAAAACAAAATGTTTTAGTCTTTCTAAATATGGTTGAAAAATTGGGGAGAAAAAGACTTTGGTGAAAAAGGGGTTGATTAGGAATGGACATTTACAATGGAGATTGATTAATATAGAAAAAATAGTTAATGGAAGGGAAAATATTTGGTAATTATTACATCAGCTCACAGCTAAAAGGTTGGGTAGAGTACAAGGGTTAGGGTATTATGAGATCAATCAATGGAAAAAAATCAAATATATTTAGTATCGAATACTTCCTCTCCCTCTCCTCTCTCTCTCTCTCTCTCTCTATCTCTCTCTCTCTATCTCTCTCCATACACTTTAACACACACACATATACAAACACATATATATATGTATGTGTGACTGTGTGTACGTAAATATATATACATATATGTGTGTGTGTACGTGTATATACATCATCATATATATGTACATATCATATACATACATATATATATGTACATATACATATATATATACATACATATATATGTATATGTATATATGTATATACATACATATATATACATACATATGTATATGTATATATATGTATGTGTATGTATGCATATATGTATCTTGGGAGGGTCATTATGCCAATAATAAGCTCATATTCTGGTTCAATTTCACTTCTTTATTATTAGTCAATTGTTTAGTTATTTAACCATCCAACAAATCAATTGCTTGCTTAATCAGTTGGTCAAACAATCAATCTGTTGGTCAAGCGACCAATCAGTTGTCTGTCAAACACCTCTCATTACTAATATTAATGTAGTGACCCTTTCTAGATACAAAAGAATTTGTTTTCACATTCAAGGTCACATCAAGAATCTTGGAAACTAAATACAAAACGAAATATGTATATATGTTTAAGTATATATGCCACATATATGTGTGTGTGTGTGAGAATGAGTGTATGTGCATGTATGTATATATGTATGTATGTACATGCACATATATATATATATATATATATATATATATATATATATATATATATATATATATATATATATATATATATATATATATATACATACATGATCAACACACATACACATACATGAATATATAGATACTTGTATGTATATATGTATGCAGGTGTGTGTATATATATATATAAACTTGACATAGTCTAAGTGAAGAGAAGCCACTATTTTTCATGAGATCCTAAAAGTGTTCATACAATCCAGTATTTGTGAATTAATTCAGTTTGTTTCATATTTTATACTTTTCTTCCTTTTTAACATTTCTTAAAGTCAAAGGGAAGTTAAATAGGGTTCGTTAGAGATTTGACAACAATTAAAAATAAGATCTTTAATGCCTGAAATCAATATTCCAGTTCTAAATAGTCTCTTGGAGAAATATGGTTGAGTACTTTTCTTATTCTACTGTAAATGAGCCAAGTAACTGGCTGAAACATGTTAAATATTTGTTTGGGATGAAAATATGAGATATTCTCAGTAAGTCTCACTTCATCCAGCCTTACAAACAAATTAATGTATTTCTGTTTGAGCAAACTTGTAGGAAATATGGATACTTAATAGATATTGTGCATGCACACGCACATATACACACACACACACAATCAATTCATCACTATGAACACTCCTCGGATATTCAAATCACAGTCATCAGTCAAGGGTTAAACTCTTTACTTCGTGATTTACTTTGGCCACACAAAAAACAAATCATCTTATTTATTTATTTATTACAACTATTAAGTATTTTTGTGGTGCAGGGAGATTCTGGAATTTGTTTTCAAATCTAAGTTTGCTGTGCCTAATTACATTATATTAATTTACCATTTATTCATTTGTGGAGGTAGGCAAGTGTTAGGAGTTACATGTAAGTTCCTCTTTGAATACACTAGCTTCAAGATCATCATCCTCATCATAAAAGCTTGCCTCCATCCAATGTTTCTTTAGTTAAAATCTGATCTATTATTCTTATTATTAATTTCACTTTCGAAACCTCTTGGCAAGTAGTATAAACCTGTGTTTATGGAATTCAAGTTTTACATTTGACATTTTAAAAACTTTCAAGGAGCCAGTTTTGAAATCTTGAGTGACAGGAAATTAACTATGAATAAATTTGTCATTATAGGAATTAGAAGACTGATAGAGCAGAATGTCTAGAGAATGTCCTCCAATGAGAGGGTTAGTATGTGACCCTTTGTGTTTTTAGAGATGGCTAAGCCCCCATATTAGTACAAACCAAAGTTTATAGAGGTGAACTTTTTCTTTTTAAGGGATCAATGATACAAAATCCTATAAGATCATGTGTATCAGTTATATTGATTGATCACATACATAGACAGAACAGCCCGAGTCAGATCTCATAATCTAAACAGAGGCCTTGCCAAAGAACAACAAAGCAAAGTCATTCTAGCATGTAAATACAGGTGCCTCATTATCAGGCATGTAGTGTGATAAATTTGTGTGGATTCTATTGCTTTATGCAAAAATACTTTAGAGATATATGGATAAAATCCTACAGTGTTAAAGTGGTCTTTATTTACGAATTATATATATATGTATATATATATATATGCATTCCCCTCTCACACATATGCATACATATTCAAATAGAGGATTAGTATGTACTGAGATACAGAAATAAGGGAATTTTATAGATGATGAGGGGAGAAGGTTTAAAATCTGCTCTCGGTCCTGACAACACCAACAGACCATTTATAAATTAACAAAGATGTAGTCAACAACATGTTAAAGTTCATGATATAGCAAGGAATATTAGATAAAAATGAACTTTTCACAAATATTTGATATTAATATCAAAGATAAAGAAATATTTGCTAAATTTTAAAAATAAATTTTTAAATGAATTTTCAATTATTTTAAAGTGTTTCTTATTTATAGTCAACAAATTTCTCTCTCAGTTTTCTTGTGTTGAGGATTTTATGATGATGATGTCTATGTGCATATGTGTGTATATATGTGTACATATATCTATGTGTGTGTGTCCATGGTGTAGTGGTTATCACATCTGCTTTACATACAGGAGGTCATGAGTTCGATTCTCGATGGAACCTTCTGTCTTTTTTTAAAGACTCATTAACATATGCATATATATATATATGTATATATATATATATATATATATATATAGTGTGTGTTTGTGTGTGTGTGTCTCTCTCTATATATATAAAAACCAGGGTGCATTCCGTTAACTGATAAGTAAAAAAAAGTCCCTTCAAAATATAAATCGCACTCTCTGTATGTCTTTCGCTTTTATGATGTCGTTTCCCTCTTTCTCTCCAACACTTTTTACAGAAAAGGCTGATCTTTGGTAAAGATCGCCGAAGACACTTTTTACAGAAAAAGCCGATGT
>NC_068991.1:214678-217178 GCF_001194135.2 Octopus bimaculoides | reverse complement strand
TCATGGGTTTGCTGGATTTGGGCTGACCTGGGGTTAAACAACAGCAATATATTTTCGAAATTAAAAACTGATTTTGTAGGGACATTTTACAATGATATTTCGATGATAAATATTTTTTATGAAGAATATTCCATGGTTGATGGAATGATTTCTTACATTGTAGGTTGGCATGAAAAATAAAAGATGGGTTTGATGGGTTTAAAATCCTACATATTCACGTACTTAACAACTTTTCTGATGTTTCTTTGAAACTTTCTTAGTTTCCAGCATTGCAGCCTCATTCACATTCAAGTGTTTTCTTTTTATTCTTCAACTTTCCAAATATATTGGCCATTCTTTCTGCCTGACATTGTCAGATGTCAAATTCTGGCAAACCAATGGATGATAAACATTACATGTCTCTACAATTCCTTTTTTGGGGACAATTAAGTCAAAACAGATTCCATGAAATAAAAAAAATAAAAAACTTAATGGAAAATTATTCAGAATTAATGTTTGAAATTAGTTTCATATATTATTGAAAGAAGAGGTATGTCACTTGATAGACATCACAGGCACCATGTTCAGGGCAAGATTCCACACACACACATGCATACACACACATACAATGTTAGGGGAAGACTGTACTCATGAACGCATAAACACACAAGGAGAAAGACAAACTGAAATAAACTAAAATGTAATGAGGTAGCAACAAGCAGGTCTAAAATGTGAAAATATAGGTGAAAACATGAAAAAAGGAAAAAGAAATGTGACATGTATAGATACATACAAACATATAAATACATACATACACATGTGTATGTGTGTAATATTTTTAGCCAGCTAAGCCAGTTCAACAAAGTTGGCTGAAACTTTGAAGTCACTGTCAACAACATTCTTGCATAAGAATAATGAATTTGCTCTCTACGTATGTATGTATGTATGTATGTATATGTATATATTTATGTATGTATGTATGTATCATCATCATCATCATTTAACGTCTGTTTTCCATGCTGGCATGGGTTGGATGGCTTGTCTGGAGCTGGTAAGGCCAGGGGCTGCAACAGGCTCCATTGTTTCTACTGCTGGATGCACTTCCTAACACCAACCACTCCAAGAGTGTGAACTGGGTGCTTTTTATGTGGCACCAGCATGAATGCTTTTTATGTGCCATCAGGACTGATATCAAACCAGCTGTAACAGATGGCTGTTCATGAGTACAGCAAAGCACGAAATAATATTATTATTATTATCATCATCATCATCATCATCATCATCATTATTATTATTATTATTATTATTATTATTATTATTATTATTATTGAGTGAGAGAGCAGTACATGCCATCAAAGTGGCACTGGGGTAAAATATACGAAGCCCAGTATACCCATCATGACCACCCGTCTGATAAGAGTACACCAGGCACATGCATTGCAGCCATGTGTGTGCAACATGGTGATCTCATATCAAGATAAACAGCACATGGCCTTGCAGGCGGAGCCCAGTTAGAATTTTCTTCCCATTGAGTATCCCATACCACTCAAAAGGTTCCTGAATAAGGGTTGCTTAAGGATGTTCAATGAAACACCCATGTTTCCAGAAGTGAATTATCCAAACCCCCAAAGAATTCCTTTCAACACATGGCTATGATGCTCCCCAACTACTTCTGCTCATGATCAGAGATGCATAGATCGTCAGCCACCAAGGGACATGCTCTACTGGTTATGGTCAAACAACTGACAAGCAAATCAGTGGTATTGAGCAGACTATTTGCCATAACCCATCTTTTATACCAAGACAAAACAATGTACATGATAACACTTCCTATCAGTTCAGATCAGAAGCCATGGTACAGCATCCGGGCAATTATTATTATTATTATTATCATTATTGTAATCATCAATATCATCCTTATTATTATTGCTGCTGTTGTTGTTGCTATTATTGTTAAAATGCAATATTATCATCTCATCCCAGCCAATTTGCCAATCAGTTTCATACCAGGAAGTTAAGAAAACAACACGAACAATCATCAGAAAAAGCTGAAAGAAATAATAATGTGGCCTTTTATTTTTATTGTATTCATTAGTTGATTGCCTTGTGAAATTGATTTAGCACAGATATCCCAATGATGTGGTTTGCCTCCTTAAACGAATGCATTTATGAGCGTTTATGCCACTATTCTGTGTGAAAGACTTAGCCCAGATATCACAGTAGTGAGATTTCTTTCTTGTATGAACATGTTTATGTAGGGTCAGGGGACCGCTCCCTGACAGTAAATTACTGCAAATATCACAAGTTTTACTCCCGTTTGACTTGGTTATGTTTCTGTAGGAATGTCTTTCACAAATATCACAGCAAAATGAGGTTTGAAACTTCTCTTCCAACATCTTGTGAACTAAATCAATCCTTTTGGGCATTTAAACATGGAACTCACACAAAATAGCTTCAATAAACTCCTTTTTTTTTTGCCAGCCTTTTCTGATGATTGCACCCCTCAAATACCCCCCCCCCC
>NC_068991.1:212937-214611 GCF_001194135.2 Octopus bimaculoides | reverse complement strand
TAGCAACAGTTCTCTCTCTCTCTCTCTCTCTCTCTCTCTCTCTCTCACCTCCTCCTCATCAATCATATCTCCTCCACCATCCCTCCAACCATTTGTAATCCTCTCTACAAACACTTATGAAACTACCCACCCCTTCCTCCTCTTTCCCCACCTTCCTGTCCCCTGAGAGTCTGCTCTGGCATTGTCTATCATCTCCTCCTGGCCACTCCTAACCACCCCTGTATAATGTGTGGTAGCTCTGCATCCCTTTTGTAGCAAAGCACCTATGACTGTACCTCTATCATGCTTAGCCTTGGCATAAAGCCATCTCTATCACCCCTCAAATACCCCCCCATCACCTAGCAACAGTTCTCTCTCTCTCTCTCTCTCTCTCTCTCTCTCTCTCTCTCTCTCTCTCTCTCTCTCTCACTCTCTCTCTCTCTGTTCTGCAAGTTACTGAGCAATCTCACAAAGTGGTTGTGGCATGAAAAAAAGTACCCAATAAAAAATGGTTGGCATTAGGAAGGACATCCAACTGTAGAAATCATGCCAAAGCTGACACAGGAGCTCAATGTAGCCCTGCAGCTTGCTGTATCCTGCCAAACTGTCCAACCCATGCCAGAATGGAAACATTAAAGGATGATGATAATGATGTTGATGTTGATGATGGATATATATATGCTAGCATGGAAGGCGGACGTTAAATGATGATGATGATGATGATATACATAAATATGTATCCACACATACTTATATTTATGTACACATATATATTCATATACATAACTCCTTATATATATTAAATTCACAGGTATACAGTCATATATATGCATACATATGTACATGTATATATGCATATATATTTATATATAGTATACATAGATATATATTTATATACATATATATATATATATATATATGTGTGTGTGTGTGTGTGTGTGTGTGTGTGTGCATTTACACATGTATGTATATACACATGTAGGTAAGAAAATGTCAAAAATGACCTATAACATGTACACAAATATATGTACATACACGCACCATTTACTCTACCCACCTTATATACACAACAAGAAGAGGTGTTCAATCTAAGAGGCATTGGGTGCTTTGTTAATGAGACTCATCTCATGAGGAAGTTGTAAAGTGGTTGATGTTAGGAAGGGCATGAAGCTATAGAAACCAAGCGAAAATAGACAAATGGAGCCTGGTGCATCCCCTGGCCTTACTAGTTCCTGTCAAACTATTCAACTAATGCCAGCATGGAAAATGGATGTTAAATGAAGATGACAACAATTATGATGATGATGATGATGTGTATGTATATATATATATATATATATATTAGGGTGAGTCAAAAAGTAATGCCATTTTGTTTAGGACAGGTATAATTACAAACACAGGAACATGTATCATACATCAAAATGAAGTTGGTCGTCTGTGGATCACATCCCTACTTCTCGACATAGTCACCATTTCTCTCAATAGCAATGTTCCACCTTCGAATGAGAGCATGCATCCCTGCGCCATAAAATTCTGTTGACTGTTCTTTGAGTCACTTCTTTACTACAGTTTTCACTTCCTCATCACTGGACTATCATTTCTTCAGCCCCATGAAAGAGGGTTTGAAAGGCAAATATTATTCCAGTGACGAGGAAGTGAAAACTGTAGTGAAGAAGTGGCTCAAAGAACAGTCAA
>NC_068991.1:211717-212927 GCF_001194135.2 Octopus bimaculoides | reverse complement strand
CGAGGAAGTGAAAACTGTAGTGAAGAAGTGGCTCAAAGAACAGTCAACAGAATTTTACGGGGCAGGGATACATGCTCTCATTCAAAGGTGAGAGGAATGGTGACTATGTCGAGAAGTAGGGATGTGATCCATAGACGACCAGCTTCATTTTGATGTACGATACATGTTCCTGTGTTGGTAATTATACCTGTCCTAAACAAAATGGCATTACCTTTTGACTCACCCTCGTATATATGAATAGATAGACAGACATACAGACAGATAGACATAGTTTTATATGTTTATGCTATCATTGTTTTTATGCCCACATTTCCATGCTTACATGGGTTGGAAAGAATACAGAGAGGCAGATTTTCTATGGCCAGATACCCTTCCTGTTGCCAAGTCAGGTTATACTTCCCCATGACTGGACATGTTTAATGGAAGATTTGAAATGAAGGACACAACTTGTAGGACAGCCACACTCACTTACCACATGATGCTAAAACATGATGACATACACACACACACACACACACACACACACACAGGCATCTACTCACTAACACTGGTACACTCACACACAAACAAATACACAAACATGTCATAAATTACAGGCTTCTTTCAGTTTCTGTGTACCAAATCCATCTACAAGGATTTAGTTGGCTGAAGGCTAAGTAGAAAACACTTACTGAAGGTGGCATGCAGTGGGACTGAACCTGGAACCATGTATTTGGGAAGCAAACTTTTTAACTACACAGACATGCCTGGCCCTAGCTATGCCTGCACTTATATACATACATACATACATACATACATACATACATACATACATACATACATACATACATGCATACATACATACATACATACATACATACATACACACATATATATATTATCTGAAGTGTACAGTATTATATATCCCTTTATGGCCGATCTTACCAATTGGTTTCTCGTTACGGATTCAACAGAGTGTTAGGTAACAGTCCGATTATGTATGTAATCAGACTGGTACCTAACACTCTGTTGAATCCCTAGCGTGAAACTGGTTGGTAAGATCAAACATAATGGATATATTATTCTGTATACTTTGGATAACACACCCACTCTATTGATAGATAGACGAGTACATTTTTCCTAACTTATGGGCTCTTAGACGAATTACAGACTTACATACATATATATATATATATATATATATATATATATATACACACACACACATATT
>NC_068991.1:207960-211668 GCF_001194135.2 Octopus bimaculoides | reverse complement strand
GAATTACAGACTTACATACATATATATATATATATATATATATATATATATATACGCATATGTGTGTGTGTGTGTGTGTGTGTGTGTATGTATATGTAGATACGCATATATATTTATAAGTATTTCAGACTATGTCCAGTTATAGAGTGACCATTGGTTTCCCATCCACAAAGGGCTTAACCTCTTGAACATCCTATCAGATTCTTAAGCCAAAGACAAATATAATTCTTCACTTCTGGGACCTTTATGGTCATTTGGTCAGTAATTCTCCACAGAATAAGGAGTCCAGAGTCAGTGAGGATGCATTATCTCCCTTAGACCAGTTCTTGTGGCTTGTGAGCCAAAAGAAGGGGAACAGAGGATTGTTTCCTTGGGCTGTTTTTAGATTGTTAGGTCCCTTCTGGGGTCTAATCAGAGTACAGCGAATTCCATGCTTGTAGGAAGCAGCATTTGATGTCAGGTCCTCATTAGGGATTAAGTAATCCAAAAGTTCCACTGGTTAATCACTATAAATAAGGAGAACGTCTTGAGTATATGTTAGGGATTATTATAGAAGTTCATATTATTAATATTGAAAGAAAGAAAATAGATAATAATGAATTCTCCATTTTCTTTCTTTCAATACACACACACACACACATACACCAAAGTATTGACAAGACTATTGGATAGTGTTACACATCACTGATCACAATGCACTTTGTATTGGTTTAGCTTTTGAATGATGCCTCCTTCGCTGCATATACATATATGGGTGTGTATGTATCTATGTATTTCATATATGCATATATATGTGTATATATTTATGTATGTATGTATATTTATAGATGTTATTCATGACGATATATCAGTTCATTTTTCAATAATTATGCTACAAAAATAACCAAAAATAAAATATTTAAGAGATGAAACAAGGAGGAGGGAAGGAAGAGTGAATGGGTTTGGAATTAGGAAAACTTTGGTTATAATGTCCAGGAATTATAGAATGGCAGCAATGACGAGCAGGAAATGTTGATAATGAGTCATTGAGCAGCTCAAGTCCTTATATACTTTCACGGTACTCAGTGAAGCACCATGCTATGTGCTTGCAAAGTTCTGAATCTGTGTCTGGAGAGAACAAGTAAACTTCATTTTCAGTTGAGATGACTGTCTTCACTTCCTTCAGCTGCTGTTTCACGTCTCGTGTACGGCATTCCATGTATTTCTTCAAAACAGAATTATTGACTTCAAAGAAGAGCACTGGTTTCTTGTTAGACTGCAAACGAAAAAATAGAGAAAAGCTACAAATAAATGAATGAATACTTGTGTGTGTGTGTTTGCATGTATATATATATATATATATATATATATACATATTATAGTGGGGTAGGCGGGTTTAGCCTTATGGTGTATCTTCACACCCCAAACCCTGCTGGTCTGAGACCTCTTCAAAATATGGAGGGAGAAAAGCCTTGTTTTAAAGCGAAAACCCTAGAAGATTATCTCCCTTTGCCATCGATCTTTGGCTGTGCAGCCATCTTGCGGTTATCAAAGCACCACGAAGGTAAATGATTGTCTCCCGTTGGCCTTGGCTATTATTGGTTTCTGACTGTAGCTCCACCCTGCAAATTCCAAAAAGCCAGCAGGAATTTTCTAAAATGCAAGCATGGCCTGAAAATCTCCATTCTGGAGTTCAGGATGGCCCCCGGCATGAGCAAGTCTTTAAGGATCCTCATGCATTCAGCAAGGCATAGCTTGCACCAGTTCGTGCCATTGATGCAGGGGCCTGGGTTCTTGAATATTTTCCATATGATCAAGTATGGAATCTCTTCATCTCTTAGCTGCCAGACATGGCTGGCCAACGACGTAACGCATCTCCTTTCCAGCACCCTGAAGGAGGACAGAGGATTAGAAATATGCACCTGTGTGTGTGTGTGTACGAGAGAGAGGGTGAGAGAGAGGGTGAGAGAGAGGGTGAGAGAAAGGGTGAGAGAGAGGATGAGAGAGAGGGTGAGAGAGAGGGTGAGAGAGAACGAGAAAGAGAAAGGGAAAAAATAAACTCACTGTTTGATTAAATGAATTAGAATTGATATCAATTCCGACCATATTAATAAGGAAGTTCCGATTCTCATACTGATTTTCGGCAATGTAACAACACAACCATTGGAATAGCTTCTCCTGAAAATGGATATGGTAAAAGACTGCATGGTTTCTTGGACTGGAGACAAGGTTGCGGAAGGAGTGGAGGCATAAGTAGAGAGAGAAATAAACTTTAATGCATTTCTTGCATGAATTTTATAAAAATGATAATGATGTTATTGTATACAATGCTCAGGTGTGCTTCAACTCATTAAAAAAGGTAGCTAAAAGTGCATGCACAGGACATAGAATAATGCACAAAAAATGAACAGCGAATGAGTTGTTTAATAAAATGTGTGTGGGTGTTTTATTAGGGATGCAGTTGACAAATTTCAGGAAGCATTGAAGTTTTGAAGGATGTAGTGTCCTGATGGCGAACATGCTATTCTGGGCATCAAAATATGTTTCCAAAAGTCATGGGCTCTGTGCTATTTTTTGATTTTGTAAGCATGTCCATGAGTGTTAGACACATGAGAGCTAAAAGGTGCCTGAGATTATTGTTGGAAAGAATGTGGATAATCTTGTGGGTGTCTACCAAGTCAGTTGATACGCATCAGTGTTTAATGTATCCTTGTCCAGTGAAGCATGCATTGATGAAGGAAAAGCATTATCTTAGTAATTAATTAATTCTACAATAAAAAGGGGGAAAGGAGACAAACTGGAGTTGCAATTCATTAAAAATAATTAAAAAATAAACTACAGTAAGTCTGATGTTTGATAGAGTCAGGATAACTGTGGATGTATTTCTGTATTATTAGCACTCATCAGGGAAGTATATCTCCCAAATATGAAGCGGTAAGAGAGGATATTGTCTTTTAGGGAATGAGAACTTCACAACAATGACTGGGAGTACTTAAGGAGTACTTCTGCATAAAAATTTAGTCCCTTACTTATTTATTGTAGTGAACTAAGAAATTTTAGGGTTAGGGTTATAACCTCTACTAATATTCCGAGCTGTCTGTGATGCTGTATTTCCAAGAAAGAACTCCTATTTCAAAACTGTATGAATATCTGACTTAACCATCTCTAAACAAAAATAGCAAAAAACAATTTATAGATACTTTATAAAGCACAAAATGAGTTCGAATAAAGAAATAGATATGTCAGCTTTCTAGCAAAAAATAAAAATTTTCAAAATATAATGATGGCACAAAATGAGCAGCTGTCAAAGTTTACCATATATCTTACTACAAATTTCATTCTTGATGACCTAATATCAGAGAAAGAATGTTGTGGTGTTTCAAAGTGAAGACAGTTTCAGAAAGTCTGAGAACAAATATTGTGGAAAGAGAGAACAAATGAGAATGTGTGGACTGTGATTGCTAATTACTTACTGGTGATGAATCATCAAGTTCGTTATGGTCCTTTAAACAAATATAATTTACAAGGTATGTGTCTCTGATTGAGTTGCACTCTTCTGCAGCTGGAAAAGACAGAATTTAAAGTTTAATTAGGGAAACTCAGTGAATCACAAGAATTGCTTGAGTGTGTGTGTGTAAATAGATGCTATAAAGCTTCTGACAGTTCTATGACAGTTCCATGGATTTAGGCAAACTTTCAAGAATGTTGGCTCCTCCTCCTCCTCCTCCT
>NC_068991.1:196359-206278 GCF_001194135.2 Octopus bimaculoides | reverse complement strand
ATATATATATATATATATATATATATATATATAGCAGAGGATCCATCTATCCATCCACAACACACACACACACACACACATTATCACTAATCCAAAGAAATAAATCAATAAATCAATAAATCAATAAATCAACAAATAAATCAATAAAATTGAAAATGAATAAAGAATATACGAGGATATATCTAAAGTTTAAAATATATATATATATACATGTATTTTTACTGTATGTATGTATGCATGCATGTACGTATGTGTATGTATGTGTGTGTATGTATGTATGTGTGTAAGTGTGTGTGTGTGAGTGTGTGTGTGTGAGTGTGTGTGTTTGTATGTCTGTATGTAAGTATTATGTATATGTATCTGTATACATAAAATAAACATAAATATAAAAAAGTAAAACATACAAATCCATATAAGGAGAAAGAGAGAAATTTACCTTAGCTTCAAGTTTGCTTAATTCCTCGCCCGTATTTTTGAGAAGTCCATCCAACTTTAAGAGGACTTTTAGGTTTGGAAGAACATCAACCAAATAAAATCCCTTTGGTCTTTTATCTAGTTGTTTTATAATTTCTTGCATAACCCAGTCAAGACACACCAGTTCAGGTTGGTCCTGGAAATGACAAAGATTATACTAATAATAATAATAATAATAATAATAATAATAATAATAATAATAATTGTGGTTTTGTTACCACACTGTGCCTCTGCCACACAACCCATCGAACAGTTTTGATCTCCTCATTTCTTAGAGCACGCACCTTAGCTCTGACACTGCAACCTTCATGTTTCGCATTGAAGAAGTGGTCTAATGCCATTCTCACTGCTAGCATGTCAGCTGCCAGCCACTAGAAATAGTCTCATCTGGTTTAGTTACTAACCCTTCCTCCTTTCTAACAAAGATGAGACACAAGTGAGATCCTTGGTGAACAGGATCCACTGTTTTCGTACTGATATTAGAATGGAATTTGGACTCAAAAAGTACAAAATAATCTACCCAAAAAGGGGCAAGATACATTCCCCAGCAGGGATAGAATTATTGAATAGAGACTTGATCAAGCAAATTGAAATGGAAGGATACAAATACCTTGGTGTACTAGAGGTCAACAAGATAATGGAAATGGAAAAGAAAGAACAACTGAGGATGGAGTATTTCTGAAGACTGAGGTTGGTACTGTGCTCAAAATTGACTGGATGGAATAAAATCCAAGCAGAGGTCTTCTAGCTCCCTCAACAATGGTTTGATAGCCTAGATGTACAAGGGCACAATGCAGGGCACCTTGATAGACTGCACTTGTAATTCAAAACTATTCAATAAGTTGCCATTTCATCTGAGTGCTGAGTAAATTCCACTTCTCAGTAACCTGTCTTTTGAAGATAGAATGGAACTATTTCCAGGTATGATTTATCACCTGTCTTTGTGGTGTATTGAATGAGGTAGATGTTGCTGCAGATAGATCTATCTATCTTGATGTTCCCTGTTCTAATATAAACATTATTATTGGTGACCCCTTCCCTGTTCTGAGAGAGGACCACAAATATTGAAAGTGAGTTGGATGTTTGATGATAACAACTTCAATATACGTTTGGTATTTATTGAATTGACACTAGAAAGTAAAAAAAAAAGACAGTTAACTGGTCAATATACTCAGTAGTCTTCAGATAATATTCTTGAGCTAGAGAAATCTGATTTTATCATTGGTGTAAAATAGTATTGTGTTTCCCTGAATTATTTAAAAGAGATAGTGTTGGGGTGGAATGGTAAGATGAAGTGAAGAGGGGGTCGGTATTGGAAGGTCTACATAAGCCAAGAGTTGGGTTGTCTTACCTTTAAAAGTCTTTTTACAGCCGCTGAACAATCAAGGGAATCTTGCTGATCATCCAGGTTCTTCATAAGTCTTTGTAAAATGATTCTTTCTGCATTAATTAAAGTAAATCCAAATGTGCACATTAACTCATTAACAATAGCGCCTTTTTTTGATCCTGGTCCACCTGGGGAGTTAGAAAAGAGAGGAGGAGATATAATAGAGAGGGGGGGGTGATCAGAGAAGAAAATACATTCTAAAAAGAACTGGGTTCAGTTTGTTTAATAGACAAATAAATTACTAAATATATTTGATGTGTGTTATGCTGTTATACTCATTATGTCATTATATAGCTTATATTGTAATATGTAATTCACCTATCATTATCTTATAATGTATGTTATGGTAATGTATAGTCTCTCTATATTCTAAATATATATCATTATATAATATCATAATCTATATATATGTCTATAATAAATGACTACATGTCTGTTGTAATTGCAATCGTTAGCATTGCTGAGCAAAAGACTTAGTGGCATTTCATCCATCTTTATGCTCTGAGTTCAAATTTCACTTTGCCTTTCATCCTTTTGGGGGTCAATAAAATAAATACCAGTCAAGCACTGGGGTTGATGTAATCGGCTTAGCCCTTCCCCTGAAATTGCTGGCCTTGTGTGAAAATTTGAAACCAATATATTAGGTTGTCAAGAAAGTTCTTGCAGGGGTTTTTAACCTTTCAATTCAGATGCACATATCTTGGCTCAAACAAAACTTTATTAATCGAAATAAACACCTTCAGAATCAATACACTTTTGCTGAAACAAGTTTATTTATGCCAGTAGCATAAAAATCCTGCGTTCTGGTTGCGATGAAGTCATTGAAGGCGTGTTTGGCATCGTCTTGGTCTTTGAAGCATTTCTCACGCAGGAAGTTGTTGAGATGCTATTATTTGAGGATGAGAAAATCAGTCACACCAAGAATATAATAAAGGATGGCTAGAAGTGGAAGCCCCAGGAAGCTGGGAAAGGGGCAATATATATAGTAGTGAGAAATGGGTCCTGAATGTGGAGGACATATAAAAACTAGAAAGGGATGAAGCTAGTATGCTCTGTTGGATGGGCAATGTCAGTATGCAGTATGACAAAGTGCAAATGTGTTTAAAGAAAAACTGAGCATCTAAGATATCAGATATAGTATACAAGAAAGAAAATTGTGCTGGCATTGTCATATGATGCACAGAGATGAGGACAGCTGCATAAAAGAAATACTAATCCCTTAATGCAGATGGAACCTGTGGAAGAGGAAAACCCCCAGGAAAACATGGGATAAAGTAATGAAGGTTGATTTCAAGATGTTGAACCTCAAGAATAAGATAAAGAACTGAAATGATTGGTGATTTGTTGCCCATCAAAAGATCCTTCCATCCCTATGAAAGTGAGGCCCTAAAAGTGTTTATGTTTCTGTCTATACAGCTGCTGAACCCTGCCCTGCACCCTGTCTGTCCACTGTCAAACCTTCCCCATCTCTCATCTTTCTAATATCTATCCCTCCATCCCTCTTCTAACTGCAGCACTGTTCAGCTGCTGTAATCAGAGAAGAACCACATATATTTTATCCCCTTTAATGCAACCAATTACCCCTTTCCCTGCAACCACTTCATCCTTCATTCTCAATGTAATGCCTTCCCACTTTATTTTCCATTGATCCTCTTGTTTCTGATTTGCATCTTATGACCACCACATCTCATCTTTAACACCCTCTCATGTCTGCCATCAATGCCCCCCCCCCCAGTCCTCGGTCCATCACTCCCTATATTCACCCCCCCCCCTGTGTTTCTCTAACTTCCATCTCTGACATTGTATGTCTCTGTCTCTCTCACTCTTACAAACTGCTCTTCCTACAACCCTATTTCTTGTCTATCAACAGTTTTATAAAACTGATGCTATCCACCCTTTCTTACTGCCACGTATGACCTTCATCTCCTCTATGAGCCACTCCTATTTCTTTCATCATACCAAACTGAGATTCACCATTGACCATACTTCTACACTTCTTCCCTACTCACTGCATTCATCTCTCTCCCTCTCTCTCTCTCTCTCTCTCTCTCTCTCTCTCTCTGTTTCTAACTACCTCTCACTCTCCTCCCACTATTTCTGATTTTCTGCTCATATTTCCTCTTATACTCACCATCTTGTACCTTGAGAATATGTTCTAATACCGTGTGACAACCGTCTTTATTTCTCTCTTCAGCATCTCTCACCCACTCTAATGTGATATCATATTTTAACCCCTTGACACTTGCCATAAAAAAAAAAAACACTGTCCCCTTTTACTAGAACCCCACTGAGTTGAGGGTGGAGGAGGACTTGTCTTGCAAATTACTTGGTAACTTCACTTGTACCATGAAAAAAGCACCCAGTACATTCTGTAAAGTGGTTGGTGTTAGGAAGAGCATTTTGGCCAAAATAGTAACCATTACCAAAGTAGACACTGGGGCTTGGATGTAGTCGTTGGAATCATTGGATCCTGTTGAACCATCCAACCTAATCCAGCATGGGACATGAATGTGAAATGAAGATGATGACATATCTGTGCGTGTGTGTGTTGTGAAGGTGAAAGGTTTAGGGGTTAGGGATTGTAAGGTCGTGAGTTTGGTACCCAGCAGCACGTTCTCTCCTCGAACAAGGGACTTTATTTTACGTTGCTCCAGTCCACTCAGCTGGCAAAAATAGGTTGTACCTTTCTATCAAAGGGTCAGCCTTGTCACACTCTGTGTCAGATTGGCAGATTCTTCTTGAAAACAATGTTAAAGGTACGTGTCTGTGGAGTGCTCAGCCACTTGCATGTTAATTTTAACAAGTGAGCTGTTTTGTTAAGATCGACTGGGATACTTGTTGCGTAACTGACAAAGTGCTAGTTTTTTTTTTAATGTGTATGCGTGTGTGTGTGTGCACATGTATGTAAGTGCATATTTATAAATGCATTATATATATATATGTGTGTGCGTGTGTGCATGCATGTACATATATAGATGAACATCTGCATTAATATGTTCACTTTCTGCGTATGTCAGAAAATAAGTACATAATTACATTTCTATCGGAAATGCTTTTGTATAGTTATATGTTAATACATTCCTTATGTTCGAGTAAGTAATGCGATGCTTATGGAAACCTGAGTGTCATGTGGTGTGTGTGTGTGTGTGTACTTATGTATGTATTTATATGCCTATGTGCACACATATATATCTATGTATGTATATGCATTTTTTTTAATGACTGGATTTTATCTCTTCGTAAGTGTTCTTTCTGTTTCACAGGCAGATGACACAAAAAAAATATTCATTTTCACATAATGTTCCACTTCAAAATTTTGAAATGAATCTTCCAGAAGGAATTGTAAGTCACTCTAAGTAAGGAAATACAATCCCAGATTTGAAGTCAGTTTCATAATAATAAACACCAAGCAAAGAGCTCAGCCCGAGAGTCACATTTGGAAGTTTCTGCTGATAAAAAATAATACAAATGCACATACATGCATGCATATATGTATGTACACACACCCACACACATATATATGTATATGTATATGCGTATACATACGCACACGCACATATGCGAGAGAGAAAGGTGGAGGAAGAGTGGGAGGGAATTCCTCTTATTAAGTATAATGATCAAATTTGATTTATTCCTGATAACCTTCAACTGTGATGTAGTAAAAGAGTCTCCATAAAACTGATATTTTTTTCTTTTTCTCTGTCGTTCTACGACGACGTTGTTAGAGTTTGATGGAGACAATCGACTGTTGTAGAAGCAGCAGCAGCGAGAATGCTGTCACTCGTGATGGAAACATCTCACCGTTCCACAACTGATGTCTGCTGTTTATTATTACAGAAGACAACCTCACTTAATACACGATATTCTTTACAGAGAATAGAGTTAGGCTGGGGTGGGAGAGATGTCATGGATTCT
This sequence comes from Octopus bimaculoides, assembly GCF_001194135.2. NCBI lineage: Eukaryota > Metazoa > Mollusca > Cephalopoda > Octopoda > Octopodidae > Octopus > Octopus bimaculoides. Next base: position 200,502 of record NC_068991.1, on the reverse strand, counting down.
CATTTATTACGGATCTAAGTGGCCTTTGTTTAGCTTTCACATCCAGTGATTGGCCATTGAGAAAATAGTGGATCCATGTGGTCACTGCACCTGCTAGAAATAGCAGCTGATTCTCCCATAAATTATATTTACCCTTCTCGAAGACTGACGCATTGAATAATATAATTGTATTAATACTGAATGAAAGACAGTGTGGTCATGGCTGGAATCATTTGCAGCATGAAAGTCTTGTTTCAGGAAATGACCTGGATCTAAGAACAGTTTTATTTTTAATGGAAGGAACAAAGAACAATACACAGTAAAAGGCGCAGAGGTTGTATTTATGGGAGACGTTGATATGAAACATAGACACACCACACCTGTACTATCTCCAACATACAAATGCCATCTACAGAAATCCTAGACACACTATATCTGAACTACCTCCAAGATAAATTTGTTTGTATAGGAAACCCTTGTAACTAGAGTCACACCTGGGATGTTAAATGTGAACAAAATAAGACAGCTTAACTTCAGCCAGGACATCGGAATTGCAAAATGTCGAACTAAAGTATAGTAACTACACTCGTAGCTATGATATTGCATACGGACAGTCGGGCCATAGATATATTGTTAGGTGACTTAGTAAAACAGTATTTATCTCATTATAAGACATAATGAGTGAAATGTATAAGGTGGGTAAATTAATGACAGTTTCTTTCATGGCTAATGTTGGATACTCTCTTAAACAAAGGACATTTTCTTTGTAATAACCCAATGTGTTAGAAAAAGCAGCTAAATCTTCTTCATATCTCACCTCATTGTCTTAAACCTGAGAAGGACTTACTAGAGAGTGAAGTCCTTGACATATCGTCATCATCATCATCGTTTAACGTCCGCTTTCCATGCTAGCATGGGTTGGACGATTTGACTGAGGACTGGTGAATCGGATGGCTACACTAGGCTCCAATCTGATCTGGAAGAGATTCTACAGCTGGATGCCCTTCCTAACGCCAACCACTCCGAGAGTGTAGTGGGTGCTTTTACGTGCCACCGGCACGAGGGCCAGTTAGGCGGTACTGGCAACAGACACGCTCAAGTGGTGTTTATTTTTACATGCCACTTGCACAGGAGACAGTCCAGCGGCACTGGCAACGGCCTCGCTCGAATGTTTTTTCACATGCTACCGGCACAAGTGCCAGTAAGGCGACGCTGGTAACGAACACGTTCAAACGGTGTTTTTTACGTGCCACCGGTGGCACGATTAATAAATGTGAACACCATGGTTGGAATACATTCGAAGATAGAACTGTTCAGAGGGAGTCATGGCTGAAACAACATTTTGCTTGTGAATGGGAAACAATATCAGAAACACAGCAAAGAGTTTTACAGAAGGATGCGGTTTCAGACGGTGGAAACTGGGATTTCATCTGTTAACTGTTATTAGGGAACACAATAAGGCAGTGAGCTGGCACAAAATTGTTAGCATACCAGGCAAAATGCTTCGCAGTATTTTGTCCATGTTCTGAGTTTAAATTCCTCCATGGTCGACTTTGCCTTTCATCCTTTCAGGGTTGATTAAATAAGTACCAGTTACACACTGGGGTCGATGTAATCAACTTAATCCCTTCCCCCCAAATTTGAGGCCTTGTGCTTCCAGTAGAAAGGATAATTAGGGAACACAGTGTTAGAAAACTTCTCTAAGGACTCATGGGTTTGTCTCTTTCTCATGACCTCAGTGGTGATAACTGCTTTTGAATATTTCTGTAAAGCACAAATTTATTTAAGTAGATTTTGAAAATGAAAGGAAGTTGTCGAGAAATAAAAGAAGATTAGCAGAAAAACAGTAGAAGATAGAATCTTTAGTAACAAGATTATGATAACAAAAGTTTCCTTATAAGATAAACAGTTAACCATTTCTTTTGAGGGTGCTTCAAGAGAAATACATTAAAGATTCGTCTTTAGGATTTATAAAATAAATGTTTGTTAAATTTGTCAAATGAATCCATAAAGTAATTGAAATAGGATATTGAAAAGTAAGAAATAATGATTGAGGAATGCTGATGGAATTGGTGGCCTATGACTTGGTGGTGTATGAAAAAGGAATATGTGACATGGTGTTGTATGATGTGAGGATATAGAAACTATAGACCTCATGTTGTTGTTGTTTGTTCTCAGATTAGCACAATTAAACAGGTTTATGGTCAAAGACATCTTGGTTGAGAATATTTGGTCTTTTTAACATCCAAGACTACATAAGGCAATGTAAATTTTAAGAATTTTAGGGTGTGATTTGAGAAAGATTGGTTGCTACTTCAAGCAAGAAGAGTGACTTCTTTGTTGAAACCTAACGTTATATGACTGTGGGTATGACTTAGTTGCTAACCAACCCAGTGTCACATTTTGTTCAAAGTTTAAGATCCTTAACATCTGAGTACTTTGAGTAGCAGCATTGTTGAAGGTTCTTTAAGGACACCAATTGATTGTCTGGGATGAATGCACAATGGCACACAAAAGAACTCCTGAGACCTTGGGAAGGATATTGCCAGATTTATATGACAATAGACCTGAAATGGGAGGAGTATCAGTGGAATTGTCAGACTCTGCAAGTGAGCCTCAAAAGGAACAAATGATGGTGAAATTCATGCTAGTCTTTAATGGTTATTGCTTTGGATCAAAGCTAAAAATCTTCAAACTGTCTACAAAGTATGAAAGCCAATTTTTTGAAGATGAGCAGTCTGTCATTTGACTGATAATTTTTGTTACAATTTGGAGGAAGTAGATTTCCTGATGATATTACTGGTACCATGGACCAACTCCTAGAAGAGAAGTGGTAAAATATAGTAGACAAATTGAGATCAAAGACGTTTCTCAACTTGCAAAATCATTAACATATAAATGGTTGTTAAAAAAAAGAAACAATACACGTTTGAGCAAAAACACCAGCTGTTATCTATTGCAGATATTTGCAGGAAATAGTCATAGTTACAAATCAATAGACATTGTTGTTTAAGGAGGACAAAATAGCTGAGTATCCTGTGGAATCATTGGAATCATTGGAAAGGGCTTCAGATCCACAGTCACACTGACAAGAGGATGATAAATAATGCTATTGTGCAATTTAGATCAGTGTTTCTCCTTCCTTTTGTATTTGTTGTTGGATCGTTCGTAAAGGTTCATAAGAGAAAGTAGGAGTTGAAAGGATTTGTAAAAGTATTTGAAAGAGGAAATAAGATTTTATTAGGTGGGGGAAATGTTAATTTGTGTAGTTTTATGGATTTTATTCGTAATTGGGAGTTATTTTGACTGAAAAAAAATGACGCTGTGACCTAAGTTATGGTATTTAGAATATTAATTGCGATTCTTTCATCCAAGAAATTTGGAATTGTGTAAATGTATGAATTTTAAACATACACACACACACAAAATCTGCCTTTTATAGATAAGATATATCTATTGTTGTATTTGGGGATGGTCATGTTGCCAGTTTAGCCAATAACCATCCCCAAAATACAACAATATCTGTTTCAACACATGATTTCACATCAAGAATCTTGCAAAACGAATATATAAACATATATATATATGCACACCCACACATCAATTGACACCTTTACATCTTTGTTATTTATATATATATATCCATGCTGGTGACATGTCAAAAGCACCCAGCACAGTCTGTAAAGCGGTTGGTGTTAGGAAGGGCATCCAGTCATAGAAACCATGCTAAAACAGACAATTAGAGTCTGGACAGCACTCCAGCTGGTTAGCTTCTGTTAAACTGTCTAACCCATGCCAGCATGTTAAAACGGACATTCAGTGACAATGATGATGATGATATATCTATATATATGTGTGTGTGTTTATATTACTGACCGAGACCTTTGGAAATGTGCTGTGCGTGAGAAGACCCGGCAAGCCAAGTAAGATCATTGCCAGTGCCCCTGGACTGGCTCTTGTGCAGGTGGCACATAAGATGCATCATTTTGAGCGTGGCTGTTGCCAGTATCGCCTGACTGGCCTTCGTGCAGGTGACACGTAAAAGCACCTACTACACTCTCTGAGTGGTTGGCGTTAGGAAGGGCATCCAGCTGTAGAAACTCTGCCAAATTTAGATTGGAGCCTGGTGTTGCCATCCGGTTTCACCAGTCCTCAGTCAAATCG
>NC_068991.1:195526-195800 GCF_001194135.2 Octopus bimaculoides | reverse complement strand
ATATATATATATATAAGATGGATTTTTTCAGTTTCCGTCAACAAAATTGACTTACAAGGGTTTGGTCAACCCGAGGCTATAGTAGAAGACACTTGCCCAAGGTGCCATGCAATGGGACTGAACCTGGAACCATGAGGTTGAGAGCAAGCTTCTTACCACACAGTCATGCCTACACTCTCTGAGTGGTTGGCGTTAGGAAGGGCATCCAGCTGTAGAAACTCTGCCAAATTTAGATTGGAGCCTGGTGTTGCCATCCGGTTTCACCAGTCCTCAG
>NC_068991.1:194887-195516 GCF_001194135.2 Octopus bimaculoides | reverse complement strand
AGCCTGGTGTTGCCATCCGGTTTCACCAGTCCTCAGTCAAGTCGTCCAACCCATGCTAGCATGGAAAGCGGACGTTAAACGATGATGATGATGATGATGATGACATCATACATATATACATACATCATACATATATACATGCATGTATGTATACTAGCAGTAATACCCATTGTCGATCGGGTAATTACTTTTACTGTTTCTTGGGCCAAGAAGCTAGAAAAATGGGTATATCATATAGAAGAATAGCTTTATGGAATGCAGGTGACTGTGCAATGGTCCTGAAAAGGCTACAGGTCAACATAAAGAACATTCCCTTCATCAGTTGTCCCCTGTTTTATGTACTCCGTGTTTGGAAGGTAGGGATAAGACATGACTTTGTTAATACGGGATACACCGTCTGCAAGTAGTTGGGTTCAGCATATTATCCTCCATTTTCTAATTGTTACACAAATTTTGGGTAAAACCTCCACTTTTACCCGCTCCCATTGATTGCACCTAGTATAGCACTAGCGTAGCAATAATTGGGTACCCTCCCAGCAGTATACTGGATAGATACTATCCCTTAGTGGGTTGAACCCCCAACCCCTAACTCTCTCACGTTATATATATATATATATATATATATATAT
>NC_068991.1:192930-194279 GCF_001194135.2 Octopus bimaculoides | reverse complement strand
CATCATCATCATTATTTAACATCCAAATTCCACTCTGGCACAGGTTGTGGTCGAGGTCTCTTTCTTTCTTTTGTTGTCTTTTCTATCAATATATATATATATATATATGTGTGTGTGTGTGTGTGTGTATGTGTGTGTGTGTGTATGTGTGTGTGTGTGTATGTGTGTGTGTGTGTGTGTGTGTACATATAACCCATGCCAGCATGGAAGACAGACATTAATCAATGATGATTATGACACCCACACACAGCCACACATGTATTTGCATATGTACTCTTGTATATGCACGTGAGTCTCTGTGTGTGTGTGTGTGTGTGTGTGTTTGTTGTAGACGTTGTGTTCATCACTGATTTGTAAGATGGTGCTTTGTTAAACAGTCTCATAATATATTCTTTCTTTTCATGTCTTGCCCTGCCCACTCCACCCATTAAACCTGATCCCCGAGGACTAGTTCAATGAATGAACCCCACTACATCACTGGCATTTCATTTTATCAACCTCTGTGGAAAAGATGGCTTTGGTGGGATTTGATCTCAGAATGTAGAGGCAGAATGAATGGCACAAGGTATATTTTTATGATACTCCACTTACTCTGTAGATCCACTGTCACGAATAGGAGGAGGAGGAGGAGGATGAGGAGGATGAGGATGAGGAGGAGGAGGAGGAGGAGGAGGAGGAGGAGTTCCACAAAAGTTTCTATGTGGCAAGTGAAGTAGATTGAGGGTGAATCCATTGGGTCCCTACACGACTTTAGATAAACATGATGAGGCTTTCTAGGGAGAAGAAACGGAGAGGTGGAGAGAGAGAGAATTTAAGATGCACTGGATTGGAATCTAATGTTACATAAATAAATACACGGACATGCACATGCACACATACACAAATATATGCATATATGTGCGTCACGCATGCATAATATAATATATGCATATACATACACACATAGATGTACACACACACACACACATATATATGTGTGTGTTTACTTATATAAAAGTTGACAGTATGAACTCTGATGACAGCAAGCTGAGACTTTGAAGTTACTGTCAACCTTTTCCCTGCAAAAATTAATCTCTCTCTCTCTCTCTCTCTCTATCTATCTATATGAAAGAGAGAGAAAACTGTATACACACATACACATACATAGATAAATATCTATATATATATATATATATATATATATATGCATTTATACATACACCATATACATAATATACGTGCATATATACATGTGTATATATATCGTCGTCGTCGTTGTTTAACGTCCGCTTTCCATGCTAGCATGGGTTGGACGATTTGACTGAGGACTGGCGAACCAGATGGCTGCACCAGGCTCCAATCTGATCTGG
>NC_068991.1:189940-192920 GCF_001194135.2 Octopus bimaculoides | reverse complement strand
CGAACCAGATGGCTGCACCAGGCTCCAATCTGATCTGGCAGAGTTTCTACAGCTGGATGCCCTTCCTAACGCCAACCACTCTGAAAGTGTAGTGGGTGCTTTTACATGCCACCGACATGAAGGCCACATATGTACAAATATGTATACATACATATATATGTATGTTTATGGTTTTATGAGCTTTTCTTCTCTTTCTCCCTTTCTTTCTCTCTGGTGATACATATTTGGTTCTGAGAGCCACAGGGCATTGTATGGACATCCTCCATGTGATGCTTTGCCTGACACCTGCTGTTCTATGTGACATGTAAGATTGTTAATGATTGGCATAATGGCAAAAAATGTGTTTATTTGGTGCTGTAAGATCAACTGTTGTATTTATTGCAGGACACTGATAAGGTGAAGTGCATAATTGCATAAGGTTTCTAGTACTGTTATGTAATTAGTTTGGTATTTTGATGAAACATGTGAGTGTCTTGCAAAGCATTGAATACCACTCCTATTTTCTGCCTATTATGATTTCTCTGCGAAGGCAGTGAGCTGAAAGAACCGTTAGCATGTCAGACAAAATGCTTGGTGGTGTTTTGCTCATCTTCACATTCTGACCTCAAATATTGCTGAGGTTGACTTTGTCTTTCATCCTTTCAGGGTTAATAAAATAAGTACCAGTCATATACTGGGGTTGATGACTTTGCCCCACCCACACCAACTCGAAAACTGCTCGCCTGGTGCGAAAATTTGAAATCATTATCATTTCTCTGTCTGTGTCTGTGTCTCTCTGTACGTACACACACACACACACACACATAAATATTATATGATGGCTGTCAACTTGTAGATGGTTATGACCATCACTAACAAAGCAATGCTTGTGCAAAGACACCTCACAGACCCTCTCCCCCCACCCCATTGACATGATCCAGAGACAAGTGGAGGCAAGATGTCCTGTGTCAATATGGGTCGAAGACTCAGGAATGTGGAAGTACCATGATCTCAAGCACAAACAAAAGATCTCCAAAATGTCCAGTGCCATTCCCTGCATATCTGGTTTTAAATATCAGAGTGACCTTCTCCTAGAGACAGGCTTTAACAAAAGCTTGGGGCCACTGGAATTTCTGAGGGACTCTACTATTGCTAGACTGTTTTGCACCTACGTTGGTTCATTCGTCCTTTGTATGGGTGTGTGTATGTATGTATGTATGTATGTATGTATGTGTGTATGTGTGTATGTGTATGCAGGTATGTATGTTTGCATGTATGAGTGTGTGTCTATGCATACATATATATACATATACATCCATACACACACATGTATGTGTGTATAAATAAATATATATATCATATGGATATTATATGTACATGTATATATATATATACATATATATATATATATATATATATATATACACACACATGTCTATATCTATAGAGAGAAAGAAAAAGAGAGAGACAGCAGAGACAGACAGACAGATAGACATACACACATGTATACAAAATGTAGAAGGCCACAAATCCAAGGAGGATATTCAGACAATGGAAGAATTTAATCTCAGTATCTGACTGGTACCTAATACTAATACTACTACTGATGATAATAATAATAATAATAAGAAGAAGAAGAAGTGTGTGCTTTCCTCACCGAATATGAAGATGAGTTTGGGGTCAGCTGCAATTAAAGAGACCTCCTTGCCATAATGGATCTTCACTTTGCCTTTATCACGGCCTCCATGAATCACTGTACAGTCGTCCTCCACTGCAGCCGTTCTCCTCGACTTTGAGCGGCGTAAATTTGACAAACCACATCCCATGTTGGTAACAGAGCTCTGGCATTGTAACCACAGTTCCACACCACTAAAGACTGCTGTCTCACACAAACTGCTACAACGGCAGCAGTAACAGCAGCAGCAGAAGTAGTAGTAGTAGCAGCAGTAGAAGCAGCACCAGCTGCAATAGCTGCTGCAATAGTAGCAACAGTAGTAGTAGTAGCAACTGTAGTAATACTAGTAGAAGTGGTAGCAGTAGTAGTCACTGTTGGTTAACTCCCTCCTTCCTACATAAATGTATTGTTGTTACTCATGTTAGTGTTGATGATGTTTGTAGTAGTGGTGGTGGTGGTGATGCTGGTGACGGTGGCAGTGGAAATGCCAGATGTTGACTGTAGTGTTTGTTGTGATGCTGATTGTTGTCAACAATGGCTGTTGATGTTATTGTTACGATAATGATAATGTTTAGCACTTGATGGACCCTGATTGAGCAGACAATCCATCTATGACCATCCTGTCATTTTATATAGGATCGTCTGTGTAGGGACACAGTTGAGGGACACAGTTGCTATTTCTAACACTTGGAAGCCTTATGAATGATGATGATGATGATGATGATGTTGACAATGCAAAGCTGGAGTGCAGTGTTCCTGCACTCACCACCACAAAGCAGCAGCAGCAGCAGCAGCAGTATCGGTGGAGGTGGAGGTGGTGGTGGTGGTTCACACAAACAGATGTGACATGACAACAGATGACAAAGTGAATCAGATGTGGTGGTGTTCATTTGTTGGTTCAACAGAAATAGCCTTAGAAGTTTTCCTCCACTACATGTGCTGCAAACCTAACACCCCATGATCCAATGTATCTTTCTAGAAAGCAGAAGATATTATTCAAGGGAGATTCAGCTCTTATTTCTAGTAGGTCATGCAATCATGTAAAGATACCTACACACACCACACCATCAAACACACACGCACACACACATCACATACATACATACACACACAGAGACAAACATGCATATACACAAAAACATTCATAAACAGAAATGCATGAACACATACACATACATGTACAGAAATGCACTCACATAGACACAAATACACAGACACACACATATACTCACACAGACACTTGCACACACACATACATACAAGTACCCACACTCAGACACATGCAAATACCCTGCCCTCTGCCAAACATATGCACCCCCCCCCCCC
>NC_068991.1:162990-189930 GCF_001194135.2 Octopus bimaculoides | reverse complement strand
AATACCCTGCCCTCTGCCAAACATATGCACCCCCCCCCCCCCCCACACACACAGAGAAACCCTTGACCAATGTGTTTCCCATCAGAGTGTCACAATTGACTCTAAGACAGTGATTATTCAGAAATTGATCTTGGTGGAATGACAAAGATGGTTGCTCCTGTTAAGTTTGACGTTTGAGTGTTTGAAGGAGAGGATTTGAGAATAATAGAAAGAAAGAAAAGAGAAAACACTAAGAATCTATTTGCAATGGATGCGAGAATGTAATTGGAGTCGAAGGATGGATTTTATTACAAAGTTGCAATGGGGACATTGATGATTTTGATTTTGGTTGGGATTGGCCAAATGTGTCTGTTGGTTGCAGGATAGAGTTCTTCTATAGTTCTTTTTCTTCAACTCAAATTGTTTGGATGCGTCATGAATGTCCCTGGAAGACAATGAGTGATCTGGAAGATTTGCCACAAGCGTCACCCCTGGAAATGTGGAGAAAATTTATGAGTTTGTGTATGAGAATCATTGGAAGACAACAATGTTTTGAAGCCTTTGAAAGAGGATATTTGATGAAAGTGACCGGATCTACAGAGCATGAAGAATTGGATTCTTGTTCACAACAAGATATCACTTCCATACCCGCATTATTCGCCAGATTTTGCTCCTGCAATTTTCCATCTCTTCCCCAAAATGAAAATGCAGCTCAAAAGTCACCGTTTTAACACTGTTGTTATGATTCAGAGTGAATTACAGAAGGTCCTCAACTCACTCATAGAAAATGACTTCCAGGCTGGATTCCAAAAGAGACAGGAATACTGGCACAGGTGTAGTGCTGTGCAAGGTGACTATTTCGAAGGAAATGCTGTTTAAAACATAAGTTGTTTTTTTTTATTAAACCTAACTAGTCCAGGGACCTTTTTGATTCTACCCTGTATTATAACTAATGAAATATTTTCTGTAAAGAGAAAAAAATGAGTTCAAAATTGTTTGATGTGTGTCACAAGGCCTTTTTTTTTTGTGTGTTTGTTTTCCCTAACTTTAGAACTTGGCTGCGTCTCTGATCCTTACCTCACATTAAATATGGTGTCAAACAAGGTGACTTTCTTGTTCCAACACTGTTCATGATCTTCCACCCTCTGTAGTTCTCCTGCACACTTTCAGGGACTGCAATGAGGCTGTGTATGCACAATATTGAACACCAGGTTAACTTTTCAACATTTGATGTTTTGCAACAGAGACGAAGAAGACTCTCCAGCTTTTGGTGTATGACCTCTTGTATGCTGACCACTGTGACCTTGTGTCACACATTGCACAAGCGATGCAAAACCTGATGGCTAGATATTCATACTCTTGCAAGGCCTTTGTCTTCATCATGAACCTTGACAAAACTGCTCTAATGTACCAACCTGCACCTGCATTGCTATATTTAGAGCCAACTGTCTATGTTGATGACCTCAAACTGATGGTGGCTGATAAGTTTACATACCTAGGTAGGACTATCAACTAATGTTGTTCTTTAGACGATGAGGTCACTACATGAATAAAACAGGCCACTGATGCTTTACCACTCTGAAGGGTTATGGTTGGTCCCAAAAAGGCTTGAAAAATAACATCAAATCAGCAATCTACAACACCAGTGTACAGACATGCCAATTATTTTCTTGTGAAACATGGGTAGTTTACTGCCATCATCCAAAAAACTGTTGAGCGTTTTCATCAGCAGTGTTTGAGAAACATCCTGGGCATCCACTGGATAACTGAGGTTTTAGAAAGAGCCAGTGCACTATCATCATATATGCACTGCGTTGGTCATATTGTACATCTTGATGACAGCAGAATTCCCAAGCAGATGTTGCATGGTGAACTGTCACAAGGCCATTGACCACAACATAAGCCAAGAAAGCAATTCAAGGTCAACTTTAAAAAGTCCCTTGGAGTCTGTGAAAGGGAAGACATATCATGAGCTTGGAAAACCTAGAAGCAAAGTGTTTATGATGGAGTAGTACATTCCAGTGAAATGCAAACAAATATGGTCACACATTTGAAGATCCACATGAAAAGAGAATTTGTTTGACCCTACAGTTTCTCACCTAGTCTGTGGCTACATATGTATGTCTTGCATAGGCTTTCTTGCTGGGGCCAACCTCACATGTACTGTCACCCAGAAAACGTATATAAATTGCTCAAGTTTATCTAGGCCCATGAGGGTGCAGAGAGAAAATCAGCAGAATCATCTGGAACAACCAAGAAGTCAGAGGAATGTGTATGAAAGTCAAACACTCAACAAGTTCTGTAAGTCGTTGGCAAAATTCAAGAGCTATTGCTGTTCTCACGACATGTAATAAGTCAACAGCCATCATGTAATGTATCTGTGTACAGGGTGATCAGGGTAAACTTGACAGTTTCCATAAAAGGAAAAGAATGCACAATATTTAAAAAAAAATTGGAGTATTTTAAAGACATCAAAAATAGATCAACTAGATTATGACTGAGAGATAACAGTTAACTCAAAGTAGCTGCTCTCAGCTTCCACCACAGTCTGAAGATGTCTCTGGAACCTGGCACATGCATTACTCACCATGTCACTAGGAAGATCTTCAAATACCTCCTTGATCTTGGCCACCAAGTTGGCTGTAGTGTTGCAGAGAGAACTGTTGGTATCTCACCTGTACCCTGCTCACAGTAATCCACGGGGAATTAGTAGGACAGAAATTGGGGCTGGTGAAATCACTTCTGACTCTTTCTAGAGATATGGCAAGGAGCCAAATCCTGCTACCACACATATGGCCTTCCAGCAGCAACCTTCTCCAGTCAGGGTTTGACCACAGTCTCCATAAGCCTCACATAGCATTCTGAATTGAGCCTAAGGTCCTGTTCAAAGATGTGGGGCAACATGACATTACCATCATTGGAAACATACCCAAAGACCAGCACTAGTTCAGTTTGTTATTTTTGAGGTAAATTGAGCTGTAAATGTTATTTTAACTATAATTAAACTATGACCATTTAATACCAATGATCAACTTCTAGTTGTTAGTTGTTGCTCCATTTCTTTTCTTATCTGAATATATTAAACCACAGTTTACCATTTAAATTACCAACAACTGTTAACCTTATAGCAAGGCCTATACATAGTGAGGTAATACACCAGTAGTGCCTACAGATACATTTATCCCTTAGATGGTTGCATAACCTCTAACTCATAATTTATATATATATATGTATGTATGCATCAATATATGTATGAGTTTGCATGTATGTATGTAGTAGATATGTATGTAGAAATATTTGACTGTGTGTATGTATATGTGTTTGTGTTTTAGAATAATCAAAAAAATCCAGTACAAGAATGTGAATAAAAGCACAAATACCAGGTATTGATGATGATGATGATGATGATGTTTTCTTTGATTTGCCACAGGTGTGGGAAATAATTTGTGTAGCTGTTTACATAAAATCCGGTGAGAGAGAAATAACAGTGAAGAAACAAAACATATACAAAATCTATGACTACATGTTAGACAATGTCCTCTTGATAGAGTAGAGTCTCTGATTCGGGTAACCAAGGAGAGCAACCAATTGAAGATCAGCTTGACAGCCAATGGCAGGATCCCTTATCCAGCTTTTGTTCTCCAATCTATAGGGGCATTTTTAAAGCAGTTCCACCGGCATTCGAAATAGGCCCCTAACCCCGATTCGCCTACGTTCAGGTTGGACATCATTGTTACCAGTTTGGGAAAGCAGGAATAAATCAGAGATACTGCTTCTGTTCATCTCAGGAATTTATTAAAATGTCCTTTTCCTCAATTGGATTATAAACTTAGACTATGCGAGATGTAAAAGCAGCCGCATTACTTGAAAAGCTTTTAAAGTGATTTGTAATAGTGAGGACTTGATTAAACAGTCTGGAAAAATGGACATCCAAAAGATAGAAACATATTTCCATTAAGAATGAAGTAAAATTATAGTAAAAAGTCGAAGGGAAATAACTCGGTGTAATATTTCAGTGTAGTTGTGAGTTCGAATTCTGTTGAGGTCGACTGCCCTTTCATCCGTTTGGGATCAATAAATTAAGTACCAGTAAAACACTGGGGATCTATGTAATCGATTATCCCCCTCCCCCAAATTTCAGGCCTGACATGCTAATGGTTCTGCCAGCTGGCTGCCTTAATAATAATAATAATAATAATAATAATAATAATAATAATAATAATAATAATAATAATAATAATAATAATAATAATAATAATAATAATAATAATAATAATAATAATAATAATAATAATAATAATAATAATAATAATTTCCTTCGTTTTCAATTTCTTGTATATGAGAGGTTAGCTTGGGAAGTTAAGCAGTTGTGGTCGACGAAAAAGGTAGCAGTAGGACCAATAATTGTCTGAGCCCTGGGAGCAGTGAGCAAAAATCTTGAGAAGTACGTGGAACAAATAGGGGCTGCAATAAGGGTGGAGCACTTGCAGAAAACAGCACTACTTGAAACTGCTCGAATACTCCGGAAGGTGCTCGAAAAATAAGAGGTGTTACCTCAGTTCACTGGTAGTGAATAGCTGGCACCGTGGTACATCTCCAGCGTTAGAAGCTGTGCAAAGGCAATGATAATAATAATAATAATAATAATAATAATAAAGCTTGCTTATCAAAAACTACTAGGCTAATGTCCTTCAAAACAGTTCTGACCCTAAATGCAGATTCTGACACATTTGATGAAACAATAGACCATCTCATCTTGGGATGTCCTGTGCTGACACCAAACGAATACAAAAATTGCCATGACAGAGTACGATAGTATTTACATTGGGAAATATATAAACATGACAAAATCCGCTCTCCTGCTTCCTGGTATGAACATCATCCTGAGCCAGTCACTGAAGGTCAAAACGTCACTATCCTCTGAGATTTTCCAGTTAACACTGACAGAATGATCCAGGCTAATCAAACAGACATAATTATTAAAGATAAGGAAGAAAATATTTATACACTAATAGATGTAAGTGTTCCCACTGATAAAAAATATGTAAAGGAATTTGATAAATTAAGTAAATATAAGGGACCTGGAAATTAAGATACAAAAGATGTGGCATCTTAAAGCAAGAACTGTTCCTGTTATTGTAGGTGCCCTAGGTATGATAAAAAAGGGATGTCAGAAACATCTAGATAAGACCCCAAGAGAGCCATATCTCAGAGAAATCCAAAAGATTGTGTTAACAAGTACTGTCCACATCCTTAGAAAAACCCTATCCATTTAAATGTCTGTGTTGTATTACATGATATTTCATTACCTTCCCTCCCTAAGCTCTCAGTCACTGCAATATCTCTTAACCTTCACTCACCCAAGGACACTGGGTGTGTCTTGGTAAATGATTGTAACAGACATGCAGATTAAAAGTAAATAGTAATAATAATAATAATGATTGTAGCTTTTAAGAAGTGGATTAAACCTAAAAGAAAAGAAAATTTGTCTAATTTTTGACCAAGTCGGCAGAGGCACAGCTGTAACCCTTTTTGTCTTTATTTCAGACACAGAACCCTCCTCCACACTACTGCATAATTGAATGTACCCTTTTATAAGGTGGTTTGAAAGAATTGGCAGGGTTTTTGTTTTTAGCAGATTGAATGATTATAGAGAGATTAACATGTTGAACTGGTTCTCGTTGTTGCCAGACAGCCTTCACCCTTTCGTTACCAAACTGGCTGAAACCAGCTCTGGCTCTGAGTATAAATGTCTTTTACTTGTTTCAGTCATTTGACTGTGGCCATGCTGGAGCACCGCCTTTAGTCAAACAAATCAACCCCAGGACTTATTCTTTGTAAGCCTAGTACTTATTCTCTTGGTCTCTTTTTACCGAACCACTAAGTTACGGGGGATGTAAACACACCAGCACCAATTGTCAAGCGATGTTGGGGAGACAAACACAGACACAAACATATACACACACACACATACATATATATATATATAACAGGCTTCTTTTGGTTTCCGTCTACCAAATCTACTCCCAAGGCTTTGGCCGGCCCGAGGCTATAGTAGAAGACACTTGCCCAAGGTGCCACGCTGTGGGACTGAACATGGAACCATGTGGTTGATAAGCAAGCTACTTACCACACAGTCACTCCTGTGCCTGTTTTCATAAGTTTTGAATCAAAGTCTTCCACCAAACCTTAGTCACAATTTATGTTCCTAACATTAGCTGAATGATAACGAAGTTAGTTTACTAAATTCTTTGTTATATTTAAAATTAATTGAAAGAAACCTGACGGAGCATCTCAACAGAAGTAAAGTAATGAAAGGGTTAACCTTGTTGGTGGTGGAGAGTTTCATTTAAGGGTCTCACTTAGCCTTGTTACTGGTGGATTAAACAAACTCTCTGATCTTTGGAGTAAACAAAATTCTTGAGAAATTTGATATTTTAATAACAAAAACAAAGACTCTAATGATTCCAATATAATCTAGGTATTGGTAGTATAAGGTTCTGTTTGGTACATTTCCCAAGCAAATTCTTCCGTATGATTCATATCATACATGGCAGCAATATAGTCAATCTCTAAACCAAATGGTCCTGAGTTTCCATCTCCAAGAGTTATTCCAAAGGCAGCAATACGGTCTAATGGTAAAGGATCTTGTCTATCCTGGATTCGACCCTTGAATGCTCTGTAAAACCGAGAAATTGGTATCTAGAAAAAAACAAAACAAAGTTGAAATATCAGAATGCGTGCACATATGGTCTCTGTGAAAGGAAAAGTGAAATAATGTTGACAACAGATGAAATAATCTCCCCTTACCTTAGCTACCTGCCAGTAGGGACCACCTCTTGTATATAAAGCAAAGTTATAGACATCATCCCAATGGACATCGTAGGTCATATCCATCTGAAGGTTGAGCATATATGTCCGTCCATCACCACGAACCCGTATCACAAAG
Organism: Octopus bimaculoides; assembly: GCF_001194135.2. Classification (NCBI taxonomy): domain Eukaryota; kingdom Metazoa; phylum Mollusca; class Cephalopoda; order Octopoda; family Octopodidae; genus Octopus; species Octopus bimaculoides. The sequence continues at coordinate 183,002 of NC_068991.1, read as the reverse complement.
TGGGTGTACCAGGTCCAATCATAAGGAATAAACCGCTTGAATGACTTCTGCAGTGAGAAAGACAAAAAGCATTTAAAAGTAGGTCCAAGGTTCATATTAGGCTGGTGGTAGTGGTGAGTGTGTGTGTGTGTTTCAAGAATGAGAGACAAAATTCCACACTGATTGATTGGGTTTAAGTCAACACCTCTGCACTTACTACACACAGTGTGTGTGTGTGTGTGTGTGTGTACAACTCATGCTAGCATGGAAAGCGGACGTTAAACGATGATGATGATGATGATGATGCACTAATACTGAACAGTAAGAATGAGTGCCCAACACTGCATTAGTGGATAAATATTCCATCTTTGTGGGTTAATAAAGCATATCATCATTATCATCATCATTTAACATCTGCTTTCCATGCTGGCATGGGTTGGATGGTTCGACAGGTGCACCAGGCTCCAATTGTTTACTTTTGCGGAGTTTTTATAGCTGAATGCCATCCTGATGGAATGGATGTCTTTTTATGTGGCACCAGCAGTAATGAGATTGCCAAGACAAGACCACCTCTCCAGAGGGAAGGGGCAGCATTAAGGAAGTGGCTCTGTGCCAGATAAGATGGATATGAGTAGAGGGAACAGAGAGAGAGAGAGAGAAAGAGAGAGAGAATATGCCAATAGATATTAATGTGAGCTCAACAAGCAGTGTTGAGTGTATGGCTGTAGTAAATGAATGAAGGTGTGAGAAAAACAAAGATTGAGAGTCAAGAAATTCTTCTCCCAATCAAACAGGTTGAACTAAAATGTAACATACCATATTCCTTGGTGATCGAATATTCACATAACCAGCATTCCTCACTATTCCATCTTTAGGAATCTTGGTAGAAAGATTACCATGAAAGAAGCCATTGCCATTCTTGTTGATTTCAAATGTTGCTGTACTGTTGCCTTCTCTGTGGTCATTGTCACAGGTCACAACCCACTGGTCAGTATCATTCTTAGAATTAAATCTCCATAAATAAGAATGATCTAAATGCTCTCTTATTAAATAAGGATCATTTTCAAATTTGACTTTCCATTCATTGAAAAATAATTTTGTTTCAGGCTTCAGGTGTTTCAAACCTTCCCAGGCCATTTTGAGTTTTGAATATTTTCCTACATTTTTGTCATAGCCAGACTTTCTGTCCATCTGATAGAATGTAACCCTTGTTGCACACGGCACTTTTATCATGGCTCGATTAAATGGTAACAACAAATGTTGGGTAAAAATAGGATTTCCTGGGGTGCAACATTGCTGTAAAGATGTCACCTTGTTGCACAGTCTTATTTTAGTAATCAAAGCCATTCCTGTGTGCTGGAGAAAAATGAAAATAAAATTATTACAAATGAAATAACTTCAACTTCACAGGACCCAGGTGTCCTTTGTAGATTTATAACACACACACACACACACCTATTCTGTCTACATCTACAACACACAATTGTCCTTCTATCTCTAAGACACATTTGTCCCTTTCTGTTCTATCCACATTAACAACACTCTATTCTTTAATATTCTCTATTCTTATGGTCACAGTTCTAAGAGGTTGAGTAAATTTGCTGAGAAGTGTTGATATTGCAGGTTGAAGTGGCTCAATGGTTGCAGGGGCATAGGGGTGAGGTTTGAGGATATGAAATTGAACTCTAATATATTGTTAATGATTATTAACCTATCCCCTCACGAATTAAACAATAATTCAACTCAAGGATGTGAAAATAAACAACATTCTATAACGAAACCAGCTCAGTACTTTACTATTAGTGACAAGTGACTGGTCTTAAATTACATTAAAATATATTTTCATTAGGTGCAGACTCTATTTTAAAAAGCATTTAGATAATCCAATGGTTTTCTGGTCAAATAAGTAATATGGTCATTTATTGAAAGTTTGTACATATAAGTTGATGGACAGAGAGCGGCAAACTACACTGAAGAAAAGTGAGAGAGAGAGAGAGAGAGAGAGAGAAGTAAACAGCTGTTTATAATTGGCATTGTGTCAAATGTATTTATTTCATTTTAATTTTCTTAATTTGTAAACGAAAATGTAAGTATACAGAATAGTAATGTCAAATATATTTGAGGTGTATATATGTGTGCATTTACATGTGTGGGTGTGTGTGTGTATGTGTGTGTGTATTGCTGAGATCAACTTTGTCTTTCATCGTTGGAATAAATAAATAAATGAAAAAGTATCAGTCAAATACTTGTATTTGATCTATTCAGCTAATTGCCTTTCATTAAATTTACTGGCTTTGTGCCAAATTTTGAAACTATTATTATTATTATTATTATTATTATTATTATTATTATTGTTGTTCTTTTTCTTTTTATCTCAGGTTTTGTTGGAACTCCTGGAGTCTTGCATACGTAGCAGGCTTGCTACTTGCAGCCTACCATGCCATGCTAGTCATTGGGTCCTGCTGCTACAATTAATTTGGGGCATTTTTTTAGCCTATCCTCTTCCAGGTCTGACCAGAACCAATATCTTCCAGAAATAGACAAATAGAAAGGGAAGAACTAACCTCAGTACAAGACTGGTACTCTACTTTATTGACTCCAAAAGGATGAAATGCAAAGTTGACCTTTGCAGTATTTGAATTGAGAGCTGCAAGGAGTCAAACATTGCAAAGTAAACATATCAGGCATGGCTGTGCGGTAACAAATTTGCTTCCCAACTACATGGTTTCAGGTTCAGTCCCACTGTGTGGCACTATAGTCCTGGGCTGATCAAAGCTTTAAGAGTGGGCTCGGTAGACAAAAGCTGAAAGAAGTCCCTCGTGTATGTGTGTGTGTGCGTGCGTATGTATATACATGAATGCGTGTGAGCATTCATGTACATGTCTCTGTGCATCTTTGTGTTCGTGTTTGTTCCTCACCACTGCTTGAAAAGCTGTTCTGGTTGGTACGTTTCGATACATTAGCGGTTCGGCAAGTGAACACCGATAGAACAAATACCAGACTTTAAAAATACGTACTGGGATCGATTTGGAGGAGACCCAGTCTTATGATTGAAACAAGTAAACGGTATATATATATATATATATATCGACAGCATTACACATATTTCAGCTTATTGATGCAACAAAAAACACTCATTCATCCAATGCCGATTACTTGTTTATCTTTGACTTTAGTTCGGTGAGGTGTGATCCCTTTTGTCCCCAAACACCCACCTTGGGACAAGCGGAGATTATATTAGTTTCAGTGAAAGCTAACAGCAATAACAGATGTAGATGAAGACAGGAAGGTTACCACTAACAGCAACGATGTCCTCTTTAACCTTTGAATAAACAAACCAACACAGTTTAACAGGTTTCTAGTTTTTATGGACACAGTGCTGGTGTTTGTTTTATAGAAAAAGGACAATCGGTATATTGTGACATTTATGAATTAGGGAAAACGAGTTTGAGAGAAGTAGGCGAATTGCCGAAATGTGAGTAAACAGAGATTAGGGCTGCTTTGATTTGGGCAGTTTATTTATTTCATTGAGATTTTTTCAGATTAAACCAGCATAATATCTATTTTATTCTTCGTAGGAACAGAGAAAACATTTGACTTAAGAGACATTGGGCTGTGGCTTGGCGAGGATGGGGTTGACATGTCGATTGCGGACCCAACGATGGTGCAAGTGCGTGCAAAACCCGTCAATTCGTTGAAATATCAATTAAGTATCGTTAAGTTAAAAGGGTGAGAGATAACCTTTTCGTACCTAGACACCAGTCCGTCACAGCTACAACACATATTAAGAAATAATAGATAAATAATTTAATACAAACCCGACAACAAGCCGTGTTTATCTAAGTCGATCCATGAGAAACAGTTGCTGGCAGGATCTAAGATCAAATCCTTCAGAAGTCACCAACACTCGTGTAGGTTTCATGTAATGTTGTATGATATTTTTACCTCATTTTAATTTAAGACAAATAAAAATCATTTTTAAATTAATGTCATTAAAAAAATTTGTTGTAAAATATTGAAATATTTCGAACGTACCAACATGAATACGAAACTATGCAAAATTGAACAATAACTCCAGTAAATAGGGGGGGGGAGAAGGGGAGTAGATAAGAAGGATGCGGAGTGAGGGAGGGAGTAGAGTAAAGTGAGAAAAGAAAAGTATAAAGTGAGATGAAAGGGAGAGTAAACAAGGAGAGGAGGAGGAGGAGGAGGAGGAGGAGGAGAAGATATAATAAGAGAGGGGAATAGAAAGGAAGAGAGTAATAGTGATAAGTATCAAAGAGAATAAGAGGAGGTGGTAGATGATTGTCTGAGAGAGAGGGGGGGATGGGTTAGAAATATTTTATGTAAGTGAGGAGAAAGGAAAGTAATGTAAGAGAGAAAGTGGGGGGAAAATAGAGAAAGCATAATGGGAGAGGAAGAGGTGATAGAAATATAGAAGTGGGTAGAGAAATAGAGAGTGCGAGAGAAAGAGAAGAAGGGTCAAATAATTAAATCGTACAAGAGGAAGAGGGAGAGGCGGAATACGGCGGAGAAAGAGGAATAAAGAGAGAGAAAAGGAGACAGGGTGAGAGGAAAGGAAGAAAGAGAGAAACAAGGAGACAGGGTGAGAGGAGAGGAAGAAAGAGAGATAAAAGGAGACAGGCTGAGAGGAGAGGAAGAAAGAGAGATAAAAGGAGACAGGGTGAGAGGAGAGGAAGAAAGAGAGAAAAAAGAGACAGGGTGAGAGGAAAGGAAGAAAGAGAGAGAAAAGGAGACAGGGTGAGAGGAAAGGAAGAAAGAGAGAGAAAAGGAGACAGGGTGAGAGGAAAGAAAGTGTTTATAATGGTTGTAGGATTTCCTTGCTATCATTTCTAGATTCCAGTTGGCCACACGAAGTAATCAAGTCTCTCTCTGCCGTTTTGTATGTTTTAAAATTGAACACTTAATACTGTCACTATTTCTGACACCTTTTTTGGTTGACTTGATTAATTAAAACTAATAGTTTTAATTAATTGAATATCTCCAATAATTACTGTGAAACCACCCCCCCACAACACATTTCAATTAAACTAAATTTCCCCCAAAATGGGAGCACGTACTTCGAGGTTACTTCAACATGAAGAAATAGAAGAAATTTCATCAGAAACTGGTTGTAAGTTCATTTCTTCTTATTTTATTCGATTTTGTCACTTCAAATCCTTCCAAATTATTTCGTGTCGCTTTATTATGTTTTGTCCTCCCTATTCAAGAAATTTCATTTAATTTGTCACATTTTCCAATGACTATGTTTTTACCTTTCGCTCATCCTTGTTCTTTTGTAAACAAATGAATAGGTTGTGACGCAAATATTCTTAACGAACCATAATCCAGAATCCGGTTTCGATTCTTACCTGAAAATAGTTTCATCATTTATAATCTTTGGTCAAGATGGATGTCAAACTATCTTCTGACTTGGGTTTGTTTTAACAGGTCTATTAACTATTTCCCTTCCATTACACACGGTTGTTGGACAAGGCATTCTGGTCCTAACTTCACATTTCCTCTCGTTTACAAGGTTGTTTGTAGTTTTAGAAAACCTTGTTCGATATAATATGAGGTACTTTTTACCCTGGCTTCACAGAATCAAGCCTAATGTTAGCATATAGAAGCAATCTTGCGATCAGTGACATTTATCTATCTATCTATGTATGCATTTGTAAAAATTTACCTCTATCTATCTGTCTGATAGACAGATGTTCCTAGCAGCTAACTGATGCGCCAAAAACCGTGATTTCTTCAGACGTGTTTTGAACTCGTATATTATTCCTCAAAATAACGAGGATTTTTGCAACCCTCACCCTATTCTTACCTCTTTCCGTAATTTTTCAGTTTGACTTTCGGAATTCTCAGATTTTTTTTGTTGGAAATATAATGTCCTTCAAAAATATGCGTAACTATTTCTTAAGCATACATCTAAAAAAATTTCCGAAAGTTTACACTGGAAATTGACGTCGAGACGGGGGAAGAAGGGGAGGGGTCCCCCCCCATCCCAATATTCTTTGGGCAAAATTGCAATCTACAATATTTAAAACACACATATATCCAAAGAAATATCACGGATTTTGGCTCACTAGATAATTTCCAACTCTATTCTACAGGAATGCGTCATATATGAGTTCCTGGCTTAAAGGGTATCATGAAAGGCCTGGTTTGAGGTCCAGCCTTCCAAGTTCTTTTACAGGGCTTAGAAAATCTGAAGGACCTCTGCAATAAGTGTGTGAATCTGAGAGGGGAATATGTTCAATAAAATCATAAATTACTGATCCTCCTGTATTTTCTTTTACCTAAAGCCATGAACTTTTCAGCACTCCTTCATGTGTGTGTGTGTGAAAGAGAGAGAATGATGCAAATAAACAAATACAACTACTTGGGTTAGAACATATGAAATCTACATACATGCAAATATAAAGAAAGCAAAGATTGAAAATTTTCAGACGATGAATGTTCATGCATAAACATAGAGATATATCTCATGTTAAGGTCATCTCGACAGATTTTCTATAGAAATTCTAACCAGCACTGATTTTTGTTAGGAAAATCAGTGCTAGCTATAATTTCTATAGAAAATCTGTGAAGATGACCTCAACCTGTGATTCAAGAGCACTACTAACACAATAGTATTGACTTATATAAACACTTAATATATTTTGTACCGTGTGGTTGCATAACAAAATACTGTATGCCCACGAGTCATAGATATTTCTCTATTAACAGAGCAAACTTACAGAGTACAGCAGTTCCTGGGTATTTGGGATTACTTCATGATGTTGGCAGATCTTGTTTACAAACATATATGCAGCCAGTAGTGAAACCCTATATGCATTGGGTAGATCTGGCCTCGGTCTTCAGGGTGGAGAGATAAATATCCATCATTTCAAATCAGAATGCAGTCTTCACTTTCTCCCTATTTTCATGTAATGTATATTTTGTATATCTAACCCAAGCAATTTTGTTTATTAGCATCATTATCTCCACATCTGCTCACCTGAATTCCTCTTGTAGCCACTCTTTACCCTGTGGACTCGGTCCTCAATAAAGGTTTTAAGAGTGCGAGTTCAAATCAGTTGAGCACAACTAAGTGTTTTCTACATTGAGCATCTCTGGATTCCATCTGTTGACTCCCACCTTCCCCTCCCCTCCCCCTCTCTCTATGTATGTATGCGTATCTTTAGGTGATCTTAAGGTTAGTGCAAAGCAGAGTGCTGGGAAGAAGAAAAAGCTGATTACGATAGAATTGAAGAAGGAAATCCTTGATAAGCACGAGAGAGGAGTGCTTGTAGTGGACACAGCATGTCAATACAACCAAAGCACATCAACGATCTGCACCATCCTAAAGAGCAACGATGAGATCAAGTCTGTTCCAACGGCAAAGAGTGTCCTGTGGACTCTCCAAGCAACACACATTATTTGTCCACAAAAAGATGGAAAAATTGCATCTGTAGATCAGGGAGAAGCAACTCGTAGGGGATATGATTACGGAGACCATCATCTGCAAGAAAGCACGAGAGCTGTATGGGGATCTCTTGATGCAGAACTCTGGAACCTTGAAAGAGGAGACCATGAGCAGACACATTTAAGGCTAGTCACTGCTGGTTCAATAATTTCAAGAAGAGGACTGGTGTCCATAGCATCGTCAGGGATGGAGAAGCAGTGAGCTGTGACATGAAGGCAATTGATGAGGCTTTTTGTGTGTGAATTCCCTCAGCTCATTGCAGTCAAGGGGTGCATTGCTGCACAACTATGATGAAACTGGCCTTTGGGGGGGGGGGATGCAGAGGAGAAGAAAATGTCAGGCCACAAGCCTACCTATGAACAGAATAAAATAGCAGAGTCACAAAGAAAATGTGAATTATTATACAAGTCCACAACCAACTGCTGGCCTTCAGTCCCTGTAGACTACCAATACTTGACCTGTGGCTGAGCTTTCAGAGCATGCAATGGACTTATTGGTCACAGCTGGATACTAGGCCTAGTCTTCTCCTCCCATGTGATGTCCTTGGTCATTGTCGATGACCGACAAACTAATACTGCAAGTGTTGACCTCTATCAGTATAAGTTGTACAATAAGTCAATGTAGCTGCAGAGCACATGTCACTTCTAAGAGTTCATAAATACAGGCTTTCAATGATTTAATAATTCACACAGAAAGAGAAACAATTTTGGGTTAACCTTAAAATATAACAGAAAAGTTTTAATATTAAAAAAAAAAAAGTTAAAAGTTGTGTTGTATATATTTGTTCTGCATTGAAAGGTTTTTATTTTTATTTTTAAGGAAAATGTTGCAGTAAGTGGATTTAATAGACAGAAAGTGAAAGAAGTTGTGTGTGTGTGTGTGTGTGCATTATATATATATATATATATCATTGTCATTTAGTGGCCTTTGTCCATGTTGGCATGGGTTGGACGGTTTGACAAGTGATGGTTAAGTCAGAAGACTGTGCCAAGCTCTAGTGTCAACTTTTACATGGTTTCTATGGCTGAATGCCCTTCTTAATGCCAAATACTTTAGTGTGTACATGGCAGCAGTGAGATTACGAAGCAATTTACAAGACTCAGACTCTCAACTGAGTGGTGGTGAAACAGCTGAGAGAAGTTAGCCTAACCACTGCTAATTGACAGCAACTCCATAGAACGAAAGCTCTTCTTGTCATATGGCACCATGTCTGTGGTCAGTATGTTGTCATGTTAATTTGTAATTTACTTGTTAATCAAGGACTTTGTTAATTTTAAATGAAAAACTATCAGCAAACTAATCTACACATTTTAATGGTGAAGATATCTAAGATATAAATGTTATCATTTACTGATTAGTGATATTTAAAAAAAAGAAATGATTTTAAAAAAATCTATTTTCTTGTCTCTCGTCAGAACTAGAATGAGACATGTGACAACGGTGTCACATGCCCTGTTTGTGAGAATACGCTGACACAATTTTCATTTAGTAGATTTAAAATATCCAAATAACTTAGTCATTAGATATTCTCTTGATAACCAACTCAACTCAGTACATTCGTATTAAACGATTGACAGTTAATTAATGTGTGTGACAAATTGGATCAGTGGGATGGGAGAAACTCTCACCTTTTTGTTTTGTTGAAATGATGTCAATGGCAATTGGTAATGCAAACATTTTCTCATAAAACTTCCGAAAATAGAAGTGCATGGCATAAAGACACGTGTTGGAAATCATCTGAATTTTCTGACATATTTGAATTTTTTTTTTTCAAAGCAGGACTTTACTTCAAATCATAGAATTCTCTTCATTCTGAATAATTTCATCTTTTACCTATGCAGAAACAAGTTTTGTTGGACTTTTGTTTTGTCACTATCCATTGAAAGTTTAGTTAACTAAAGTTAATGAGAAACTTCCATTAATGAGAATCATCATTGTTTCATTCTTCACTTTGACAATTTTACTTTGCTATGGAGGTTACTATATCTCTATAAGCAATTCAATATAGACTTTCCTCATTGCTTCTCTATCTAGCAGACTTTATATGGTTACACTGTTTAAATAGTTCCACTCTTGTCTGTTGTTGTACCATTTCCTTCTTACTCCTTTTGGAGTTTAGATCCAAAAAGTGGAGGTAGAAGGAGTGAAGTATGGCTGTTGACGAAAGAAGTTCTTTGAAAAGTGGAGAACAATGAGAAATGTCTGATATAATGGTTGCGTAACAATAACTTGTCTAAAACATAGAGGACAAAAGTGAGCTGAAAGAGTGACCAGGTATTAAAGGGCACCAATTGATATTGTCATTGTTTCAATGTTCTCTTTTCTAGACAAAATTTGTTGAGGCAGATTTTCTATAGACAGATGTCCTTTCTGTTGCCATGTATTTCAACCTGTTTCTAAGTAAGGTAATATTCCCCATGCCACTGTATGGCAGTGGCACTTGTTTACAGCTATCATGCAAGATCAAGACAAAGAGAGACACACTCATGCATACGTGAATGGATGGGGGAGGCCAGTTGCATCAGTGTGCACATGTGAACGAGTCTCATTGACTGGCGTATGTTAACACTGAGAAGAAGATAAGCAATAAAATGGTTTGGCTTCACAGAATCAAGATGACTAATTGATGCCAGTTTGGAGAAGTTGACATTTAAAACAATGACTGTGAGGAGTTATTTTATAGAAATGGTTAATACAGAATATTTAGATTACACTTGATAGGGGTCAATGTTTTTCTGAATAACTTTCAGCAGATAAGATAACTCTCCTCATTGGTCAGGAAGCTGCATTCATGTAACTTTTCAAGAAATTTTTTTTTGTTTTGCAGTTAGGTAAAGCAAAATTCTTAAAATAGTCTTGTTAAGCATTTTGCTCAGTATGCTAACAATTCTGGCTGCTTTTAAAAAAAAGTTAATTATTAAATTGTATTTAAACAACACTGTAAAGACAGTCCAGTCATGATGTGACTTTCAGAGAAATATTCAAACAATAATCAATAAATAATGAAAGTTAAACTTAATCTGTTTTCTACAACATCCATAAAAGAATTTCCAGCACACCCTGACGGGGTAGGGGCAGGGACGATCAATAAAATTACAACCAGTTTACTTTATCACCAATTTCCCCCAATGTCAACTTTATACAAAATTACTAAACCGCTCCTCCTCCTTTACTTGTGAAATGTTATTGTTTCTAAAGAAATTTATTGCTGTCGTCATAGAAACAGGATTTCTGGTGTGAACCACTTTATGTCTTTCTATTGACCTCAACACTTTTCTGTGACTGACAACTTTGTGCCTTTCATTACAAACATACTTTCTTATCTTTATTTGACTTTTTCAATATTTCTTACATTCACAATATCATCATCATCATCATCATTCTATGTTCTTTTTCCATGCTAGCGTGGGGTGAATAGTTTAACAGGTTGCAATGGGTCACATCTGCTCCAGTATCTCATTCTGATGTGGTTTCTATAACTGGGTTCCCATCCTAACCCCAACCACTTTACATGGTGTGTTGGGTACATATTTTCGTGGAAGCAGCACAAAAATTGCTTTACTGTCTGTGGCACGAACACTGTTGGGAGTCACAGCTTGCAACACACAAGATCCCCCTGCCCCCACATCATGGATGGCAAAGATTGCAAGAAGATTGTCATGGAGAGACTGACAGAGATAACTGTGCTGGAGTGGTAGTAATGGGATTGGTGGGGAGAAAAAAAGGGAAGAATGATGGAGGGAGTGCGTTGAGTATGTGAACCCAGAGATGGACGGGGACAGTCTGCTTGGCATCAGTGGTGATGTTGCATCCTCTGTAACAAAATGTCTGGCTGTGGTTTGTTTTATGAAAACCAAGAATAAAATGAACAAAAAAGTTAACGGTTGGCACCAGGAAGGATATCTTGTAGAGTACTTCCTTAAAGTCTCGTCCAATCTACACCAGCATGGCAAAAATAACGATGATATGTGTGCATCTATGTACATATGTTTGTGCGTGTATATATATGTACACTCAGTGTTATGTGCTTGTATAGACACTTAAGTATAGCAACAATAGAGAGAAATAGGCCATGGAAGGCAAACGGTATTGTCATTGTTTGAAGTTGACCAAATCTGCCAGAAATCAATCTGTAGCTTCAAGAAAGGAAGGACGCATTACATAATAAAGTTACTTCATAATGGTGAGATCCTAACTCAGGTTCACCACCACCACCATATCTACAGTGGACACTCCTTATTATAAATATACTGCAAGTGTGTAAATTCTATTCTTATTAGTAAGGAACCCCAATTACTGATGAAATGTTTAACTGACTTTAATTAAGAAATTCCTGGTTTCACCAGTCTTTCTCAGACTTCAAGTACACACTTTGTCTAAACACAATTATATACTTGTTTGGCTGAGAGAGGTGGAGTTCACACTCAATGAGATTAATGACATATTAAATATTCTGTGAAGAGTTTGCTTTGTACATGCAGTGTCAAGGTGCTCATTGTGTGTGTGTGTGTGTGTGCGCGCGCACACACACGCACACACACATGGTGTGAACACAAAAGCTGAGGCCTGACCAGTGTTTTTTTTAAGTATTTATCTTCAGTGATGTATTAAGTAGAAGGGACCAGAAAGTTGAGTCTCGAGGGAATAAGAACAACTTTCATGGGCCCTACCCCACTGCAATTGTGTGTGTAGCAAACTCTACTTTTTTAAATTGGTCTCTTTCATGACAATTTGTACCTCTCACTTGCACTTTGATTTTATATTTAAAACATTTACTCATTATCACCTCCACCACCACCACCACGAGATGTAACCAAACACACAATCTTCAGTAATATAACAGCTCTAGTAAGAAACAGATTTCCTTTATGTGAAACTCTTTCCCTCTGCCTCCAAAATTTAGATTTCCTACATAGCATCATGATTGCCATCTTTTTACATCAATTTGCTGTGCTGACATATTTCACATGGGTTGCCACAATCGGACTCAGCAGAAATATGAAAACTCTTCATGCTTAGTTGGTTTGGAGGATCACATCTTGCTCACGTGTTTCAGTTGTGATTTGGTTTCTCTAGCTGAAGACCCTTCCCAACCACTTTGCACCTAAGTAGACTGGGTATATTTTTTCCATGCTACCAGCTCTCGACCCTTTAGTCTTGTTGACAAGACTAAAGGGTCCTCTTGATATCATGTCTTGTCTTGTCTTTACCTAGTGCAAGAGGCATGGATGGCAAAAGAAAGATATCGAGAGATAGCAGAGAGAGGAGAGATAGCAGTACTCAATATTATGTGCTGTATTACATACTTTGAAGATAATGTGACCCAGGAGGTAATAATGAGAGATGATGTGAAGGTGAAAGAAGCAAACACTGACTATAATAATGGTGACTGCCAATATAGGAAAGGAGGGGAAAGATAGAATGGACCCTGCACAAATAGGACCGATATATTTTGTTCAGGTTTACGTTTGTTTTTCCATCTTGTGATTGCTTTGGCCTGTCATGGGCTAACTTCACCTGAGAGGTAGTTTGTGACCCATAGTACTTTCCGAATGGCAAACCAATTTTTTTTTAGCAGTGAAGCCCACTTCCTGAAAAGGGTTACCCATACCCGGCCTAGATGAAAGCTGTTGGAGCCCATTTCCTATGGCCAGATGCCCTTCATTGTAAGACCAACACACGCACGCACGCGCGCCCGACTTTCTCGGAGTATCAGCCATATCAAACAAGTTGCTCCTTTTCACACTAAAACCAATTTAAACAAGTCCAGACACAAAATCCGAGGTGATTGCCCAACTGACACCAACACAATCACTGACAGTCGTCTTCTGACAGATTTCTATGAAAGACACACATACCTACATATAAATTCCCATGCACACACACACACTACTTTACATACATATATGCATACCTACACACACACACACACACACCTATGTATACAGAAGTGTGACAAGCATATGTTCATGCTTGTGTGCAGTTGCACATGTGTTTGGAAGCTGGTATGAATGTAAAAATGTTGAAGAATAAAAACTAAACAAATGAAAGCAAATAGAAAAAAATGAAAAAGAAAATTAAAGAAGTAAAACAAGAATTAAAATAACCTGAAGGAATGGCAGAACCGAGAAGGTTTAAAGACTTATGATCAAGGTCTATAGTGTGTGAGTATTCCTTCACCAACACATATCACATACTGTGATTGAGGGATATTTGGCTGGAGTTTCTAGTGGGCTCAGTTCCCCCATTAACTACATAGCCAATTATTTTCCTCGTTAGCAAAATCAGTAAATTGACAGACTTCTCTTTACTTCAGTTACTTTCTATCCAGTTTGAATCAAGTTGCCAGTTGTATTCATCATACACTGGGGTAGATCTTGTGGACTTTCTCTCACCACAAAATTTGAGGTTGTATGTCTGTTAGGAATAATCAGTGTCAGGTAACCAACTTCTACTGCTACGGCCATATTGTTGGAATAATTTTTAATGGACACAACACAAACACATCCATACAGCTCTGTACATTGGCATGTGTACTCACAAATATATTTAAGCATACCTTCATATGAACAAGCATTTATGTATGTTTACATGTACACGCACGCACGCACGCACGCACACTAATCCACAGAGAAGAGAAATGAATCTCAGTGCTGGTTGCTAGGAATTATTTGTGTCTGATTTGTAGATTTTTGGTATTATTTTCTTAACTGAATGTATTGATTGCAACTTAGTTGCTAATGGTTACCAGTTGTACAATCAATGTAAATTTCCTAGTTTGGCACAATTATCAATATTTTGACTAATAATGGTGTAGTGAGGGGAATCAAGGTAGATCTGTAACCCTTTTTAAGACCTTACACATAGGTGAGTGGAGGGGAGAGCAAATTCTCTTCATACCAAAGATCGTCATCATCTAAAGTCCATTTTCCATGCTGGCATGGGTTGGACGGTTTGCGAAATGTTTGCAACCAAATGGACACTGCTTAAAACAATAGTCCAGTGGGGCAAGATTTAAACCAGAGTGTGGGGACAGTTTAGGAACATAAATGAACAACACTACTGTATTTAGTCTTTTATTGCATCAGCTTCACTCACTCTATTGCATGTGTGTGTATATATATATATAATAATAATAATAATAATAATAATCCAAATAATAAGATAAATGTATACTTTAACACATCTTTAATGATTAGTTACAATTGTTTCTGTACTATATATATATATATACACTCTCTAGAAGATTCATCCTCCACAGCAGCAGAAGTGTTAAGGTTGCATCCCCTGGTGAAGAGGATTGGCCTGCAAGAGTCCTGTGCCAGGACCACGTAAAAAGCACTGATGCTGGTGCCATATAAAAAGCACTTGTACCATTGTCTCACATACAAGCAGTTGTGCCAGTACCACATTAAAAGCACCCGGCACACACTGTAAAGAGGTTGACATCAGAAAGGGCATCCAGCTGTAGAAACCAAGCCAAATCAGACTGGAATCTGGTATAGTTTTCTGTCTTGCCAACTCTGGTCAAACTGTCTAACCCATGCCAGCATGGAAAACAGACGTTAAAGGATGATGATGATACATATATGTAGGTGTACACACACACACACACACACATTATAAGTTTCCACACAATTTCCATTCATAAGTTAGCCTTAAGAAGGAAGAGACTTGCTCAATGAACAGCAGAATGAACAGCGAAATTCTTCACAACAACAGCCATGTTTGTTGTGCCAATGATTTAGTCACAGATTATGGATGATAGCCTTTAAATTACAACTATTATTTCTCCATTCCATCAGTATCATCAGAGACAGTCTGCTTCTACCTTCATATTACTCACTCTCACCCCAAGAAACAAACAACCTGATACTGAGATATCTTCTCTCTCTCTCTCTCTGGGACATGTTGAAAGAATTAATCCAGCTGCAAATCTTCAAAATCGGTTTGAAGACAATATTGGTGGCGTTTTTCTCCCAAATTTTCTAAAAGTAGATTATGAAGCCTAATTTTATTTTTACTTGACATGTCCTATTATTTTAGGTGTTCAGGGATATAATTTTGTTGGCAACAGAAAGATAAAGATGATGTGGATTCTAATTGATTTTGAAAATCTATTTACACATTTGACCTTTCCCCTCGGACTTTCTTGCGTATTGCAAAACTCTGCTTACAGATTGTCTCTTCAGTATTACTCTATCCCATCTTTATGTCTACTGATTGCAAGGTGGAATCATCGTGCCCTCATTTTAAATAATTTGAGCAAACACATGGTTAGAAAAAACATGCTCCAAATTAGCTCTTCTCTAATAACACCTGCTATTTCATTTGACCCTGAACAGTGAAATAATGAAACAAATTCCTTTCTTTTGTTTTATTTAGGGAAAAAACAAACATTCTTTTCTATTTGCATGACATTGAACCTTGTGACTGACATTCAAAGAACTCCTACACCATATGGAAATTTACTCACCCCATTTATTTTGAATAAAAGGGTTAATGATTGAAGGTCTTTTAAACTTGTTGTTCAAGTTTAATCCAAGCCACGTGACTTGTGCATGTGCGTTGGCCTCCTTTTTATAGGAGTGCAATGTGGTGATTGTGATGTGAATATTGAGATTGGTGATATTTTCTATGGGAAAATCCAATTCCAATTCAGTTTATTGTGTCTCTGAGGAAATGTTTATTCAGAAGATTAGATTTCCACCAATAAATATCAAGACCTGTTTGAAATGTTAAGCTGTTTGTTATTTTAGAATTTCTAAAGATTTCCCACTCTTTATTGTTGACCTTCTCTCAGTATAGTGACGTATTTCGTTATTCATAAGAATCTCTCTATTGTTTGTTTCATTGTATTAATTAGTCATTAATTTAGTCACTTTTAATTACTACTTCCACCTTAGAATACAATTAAATTCACATTGACTTGTGTATGCTTGTCTAGTTTTCATCCTTCTCATTCAGACCAAGCTGGAGCAGCTGGCATTAATCTTTTCCTTTGTAGATTAAAAGATCAACATTGATTTCTAACAATCCCACAAATTTAAAGGGAGGAGGGTGTCTATATTAACCCCAGTATTTGACTGGTACTTTTTCAATCCCACTGGGATTTGAATTCAGAACATAAAGATACCAAAACTAAACATTGACAAAACTTTTGTCACTCTACCAATTCACTGTTAGTTTGACTGCCGCTCCACCATTCTGAATTAAGGTTTAAACAGAAATATAAAACTATAAAATAAAATTTAAAACCTAATCTCCCCTTCCTTACCCACCTCCACCACATTTCAACATGACTGAAAGGTAAATATTCCTAAACTGACCACCACTACATGTCCTTGCTTACACATATGTCCTCACTACATCACACAATATACAATCTGGGATCAAGGCTCAACTGTTGTTCTATTATGTAGGGAACATGTGTGAATTATTTAATTTCTAAACCTATTTTCCTTTGTCAACCACTGTACAATATAGTATGTTATATATTTTTGACTGTATCAATAATATTTAGTGATACGAGCAAGTGTTTGACTGATAAGATCAGAATAAGACCAGAACTTGTCTGGAGTTGACTCCTATACTTGCTAAAAATAAAAACATTAGTAATTGATTAATGTATTGTCTTTTTTTACCTCATCACATTATTTTCCCAAATTATCTTTTTTAAGGCTCCATTTATAAATTTATTTGGCATAAACTTTTTTTGTCTCCCCATGTATTTCTAGTTAGCTTTGTTACTACTTGTATTAAACCCTGACTTATTTCTTTATTACTTTCTCTCTCGCTCCCTCTCCCATTTATTTCTAGTTAACAAATGTAACATTCTTTGCAGGGCTGGATATTAAAACAATTTTTTTGGTTGTGCATGACAAACTTCTTGTAGCTTAGGGTCTACAAAATCACAATCTTTGATTACTGTATCAATTATTAATACTTAATTATCCCCTAGCTGATTCTAGTAATTAGATTTGTTTGTTGCTATATTATTGTGTGTATGTATGTGTGTTCAGGTTGGTCTTTGGAATTTTGTCAGTTAGAGAATAGACACATTTCAAAAGAGAAATGCATAAACAAGCAAAATCTATGAAATTTCAGTTCATACTTTCTGCTAAAAGAAGAGTTCATTGTTTTGACCAAGGTTAGGTGTCCAGACAAGTTTGCATCTGATTTTGGTGTTTTGAGCGAGCTATTTTCATAAGTTTAAAATGTATGGCATATTGAAAATTCTAAAACTGGCCCCTGTATTTGAGTCAGCTCTGTCTTCAGGGTGGCATTACCACCCTGAACAGTGACATCTATATATGCTGACTGAATAACCGCCTAACAGTATTTTAACTCAAAAGTGATTGCTGTGTCTCTGCGTAATGATTGTCCCGACTACTGTTGAAATGAAACACATCCTGAGAAGCATTCAGCTGAGCTGATGTCATCCTCTTCCCAGGGTTCTGACTCCTCACAAAGACAGAGGCTGTGCACACAAAACTACGAAAACACTGTGAAAAAAGGGAAAAAAGATGAAGCACAAATCTTTGAACTTATGCGTTAATCCCTACAAAACACCAAATCTTGCCTGAGTGTGCGAATTGTAGATCAATATCAGAATTGGTTGGACAATACTGCAGTTGCTGGGTGGTCAGTGCTGGTAGTTGTGGACATATTTGATGATATTACAGTTAAAATGTGTATAATGACCATAATTAGCCGTTGGTCAACCTGTGCAGCCATATTCTGCCCCACTACCTATTTCCATCACCGATGATGTCACATGCTTCTATCTATTCCAGTTTCAGCCAATCAGATCTCAAGGTTATACAGCAGATTTACCAACCTTGACAAAAACAACAATGGTGTTCTTTGGTAAGTATTATTCCTGACTTCTCTGCAGAACAATTTCTTTCAATCAGTGAGCTTGGCACATTTAATAAATGCATGTGTGAGTGATAAATAAACAACAGGCCATTTTTTTGGGGATGTTAATTTGAGTTAGTAGGTTGAATCAAGACAGAATAAATGGTTATTTTTATTATTTTTTTCAATTGGTCTTTTCTGATTGAAGGGACTCTGCATGTATAGCCTTTAAAAGTCCACTGAAATCCCTTTAATTGATGTTGGTTAAATTTTCTCTTAAAAAGTTGAAAAGTTTGATGGCTGCAGGAAAAACATGAAATTTGGGAGGAGGACTAAAAGTATTGGATCCTTAGTTGTGATGGGTTGTTGGATGAGTAGGAGGTGAGTTGAGGGTGTTTGAGGTTGATCAAAGAATGGTGAGCTTCAAGAAGCAGAGATCACGGTAACAGCAGTGGGGAAAAAGTATAGGTTGGAATGTTGCTGTGTGCAGGTAAGTAGCTCCGTTACCATGTTTGGTAGGCTTTCTTCTGGGAGCCTGTCTCAGTGTTGGTGGGTCTGAGGTTTGTAGAGAATTACTATTTTCTGGTTTCTGAGGAAGAAAATCAGTCATTGTGAAACCATATTTGCTATGTTGAAGATTTACGTTCACCTGGAGGGAAAACTCTGTAAAACGAGGCCCAGTCATTGTGGACATTGATGGTTCTAGTTGTATAGTGTTTAAGTGATAGTGTCTGATTTGTGTTACTGCTCTTGAAGGAAACAAGAGTAGCATGACCCCATTGGAAAATATGTAGTTTCTGCTCAACGAGGAGTCGGGGATGTGGTAGATGAAAGAGTTTCTCTTCTATATTCCAGTCATCAACACAAGCACCATTTTTAACATCCATTTTGCTCTGCTTGCAAACATGGCTGATTCTCTTTCAGCATTCTTGACTGTAAATCACTGGTTGTCCTCCCCAACCTAAGCCATATACAGAATCAGGCTTCTTAGACATATAGTTGTCATGGTTACATACGGAATTATGATTGTTGTCTTGTTGTTGTTGTTACCATTATCATTTTTTATTTTTGTCTTTTATTCTTCAGCCGTGAAGATTTTCTTCGGATTCCTGAACTTGCCATAAACCCACTTGGAGACAGGATTGTACACTCGTTCTTTCAGGAAAGGTAAGCACATCGGTCTACAGGCATGGGTTGGATTCGAAGTGAAGACATTCATATAAATACCTGCACATGTATATAATTATGTGTGTGTGTGTGAAAGTGAGCTTATTATATGGGCTGATTCATTACTGAGAACAGAACAGAATTACTGTAAAGCTTCTTTCTCTGGTTCCATCCATTTTGAGTGTATGGTCCTTTTTTTATAGACCCCTGTCATCAGCCATACACACCACATCCTCACAGGTACAGCTTTCTCTTTTTTTGTACATTAATCAAATTCCTCTTCTGTCTCATTTATCTCTCTGTTCGTCTCTGCTCCATCATTCATTCACATCAACCACATTCACTTCTCTTTGCAAATTCTTCACTTTCAAGGTCCACATTTCACTACCATGCAGTATCACACTTTGTACATGTCATAAGATTTGCCTTTTGCTCTGAGGAACAAACCCTTTGTTTAAAGCAAACGTAATGACAATTTCTTTTTTCCAATTTGTTTTAACTCAGAAAAACTATATTTGTGGACCCCCCCCCC
>NC_068991.1:160253-162980 GCF_001194135.2 Octopus bimaculoides | reverse complement strand
CCTCCCTGCAAACCAGGTCAACTTCTTGAGAAGCCATGAATTCTCTTCTTGTCTACTTACTGCTTATGGAGATTCTCTTTTAGCCTGTTTTTGCTGCCACAGTACCTCTGACTCCTTTTCTACTGATGAAACAAGACCATTCCCATAGTGGTAGCAAGGTCTTGTCTTACAAATACTTTAGTCTTTCCTAAGTTTTCTGTAAGGCTCTTTGATTCCAGGTTTTGCTTCTGCGTCTGAAATTTCTTCAAATTTTCTAGCTGTAAATATTTCTTTGTGTGTGTGTGACCTACTAGTGTATACTTGTCTAAAATTGGATTTTGTTTTTTTGTCCAAGAGTAACTTAAAAGTTTTCTAAAGTAAGTTCTGAATTGAAAAAAATGTACTGATTAAAAAACCATTATTGTTTGTGCCCCAGTTTGGCCGTAGTCTAATAACCTAAATCCATGTGATCTAATATACTTACTATCTTTCTGTTTGTAGTAATGAAGAGACGGTGAACTTTCGACAGTTTATGCGTGTTTTGGCCCGATTCCGGCCAACAAAGACAAAACTGGAGAGAAACAAACTCAACTCCAGGGAAGAAAAGTTAAGATGTGAGTTTTTTTGTGCCTGTGTTATAACATGGAGATAATGAACATATGGTGTGCTCCCTTGACTCTGAAAGAAGCTTTTAGTCATCCTGGGTTTATTGTTTGCTTCATTCTTTTCTATAAATTGATTTCAGCTAAGAATACTAATGTAGCATGTGTGTTAATAGTGAACTGGGATTGAGTTCACCTGATGGAAATATAACCTATTGCTTGAGGACTTTTGTTTACATGGTAATGTTGTGATTGATATATAGTTGTGGCACTCTGTCGGTTACGACGACGAGGGTTCCAGTTGATCTGATCAACGGAACAGCCTGCTCTCATGAAATGAATGTGCAAGTGGCTGAGATTCAGTGTGACAAGGCTGGCCCCTTTGAAATACAGGCACAACAGAAACAGGAAGAAAGAGTGAGAGAAAGTTGTGGTGAAAGAGTACAACAGGGTTTGCCACTAGCCCCTGCTGGAGCCTCATGGAACTTTAGATGTTTTCGCTCAGTAAACACTCACAGCGACCGGTCTGGGAATCGAAACTGCAAGTCCGCTGCCCTAATCACTGGGACATTGCACCTCTACGACACATAGTAGTGTGGTATGTGATATAGTGTTGTGAGCATTACGTAGGTATGTGCTAGTGTTTGTACAGTGTCTCAGCTACAGTGTGTGCTGCAGTGTTGCGTCTCGTCTATAATTGTATGGTGACATGTTGTAGTGTCTTGATTGATATGCTGCAGTGTTCAGGCTGCTGTCATGTAGTGTGTGACATAGAAGAACTTGTTAGATGGCCAGCTATTGTCACTTTGATTTTCTGTAGCCATTATTTTGTCTCCAAAAATGACAGAAAATATTTTATGTATCATTTCTCTTTCAGTTGCATTCAAAATGTATGATTTGGATGGTGACAGCAAGATTTCCCGAGAAGAACTTTTGGCAGTGTTGCATATGATGGTAGGAACTAACATTTCAGAAGATCAGGTAAGATTTACATAATTCTCAAACTGTTTCAGCCTGTGGGCCTACAGGTCATAGGTTCTATCCCTTACCAGATCACAACAGGGCAGTTGTGAAGATTGTAGTTGCAGTTACTTCTGATTGTATGTTAATGATTTGTAGCAGTAACTCCAAATTCAAACATTGATGTCTAGCTCAATTTTTGTTTGACCTACAGTGTAGAAGACACTTGGCCTTGCTATTGTGCAATGATAATATAATGAGGTGTCTCCATTCTTCTAAATTACTTTGGATTGATTATTTCTCAAATGTAAAGATAAAATACCAGAAAAAAGAAAAAGTAATGCAAAAAACCCCCCCAAGTTTAATGAAACCATGGCAAGGGCAAAAACTGCTGTAAACGAGTGGGATGAAAGCCTAGGAGTATGGTTTAAATTGTTGTGTAGGAAAAGACATATCTTCAATGAAGACAGGTACAGTGATGATGATGATGATGTTTCTTTCTTCTTCTTCTTGTAGCTGGAAAGTATTGCTGACAGAACAATTGCTGAGGCTGACACTGATGGAGATAGACACATCTCTTTTTCAGAATTTCAAACCGTAAGTTCCATTATTGTTTATTATGTATGAGGCTGATCATGACATTGTTGCAAACCAGGTGTCTGTGATTGGGATGTACAGTTCTTCATTTTGGTCTCCCAAAGAGTGTCCTTCATTGGACTAAACATGTGAAAGTTGGGGGGGGGGCACCAGATCCAGCCTGTACTACAGTAGATGGGGAGACCAGTGACCAACCCAGTTTGTTGATCTTCTGATCTCTTGCCAATGATATGTATGGTAACACATTGTCATGGTGAATGTAGATCCTTTAAGCTATTTCTGTTCTCAATGTATCATTCACTGTTCACAGTACAGTTGTGTTCAAGCAAATGAAACATGGTACCACTGTCACCATGGAGGTTTTTATGCCATTCCATGGACCGATCCACCATTTCTGGATCATAAAGATACACCCATGTTTCATCCCCTGTCGCCAAATCAGAAGAAAAAAAGTCTTCAGATGCTTCCTGCAGATTAGAGCAGACTCCCACTCTTCTCTCCTTCAAATCAAGAGTCAACTGTCAAGGTACCCACTTTACACACGTACACTCTCTGCTACCCAAAAGTCTTCCATCATCTTCTGTAATGT
>NC_068991.1:158826-160032 GCF_001194135.2 Octopus bimaculoides | reverse complement strand
TCAATTCTGCTTTCTTCTTCTTTAAACTTTTTATCCATTGATGCATATTACTCTTGTCAATGGTGTCATCTCTACAGCCTTCCCTGGATGTTGGACAGCATGTGCTCCTTTGAGAACATTGCCTCTGCTTGGAACCCTCATCTGCCTTCAATAAAGAATGATAAGAAGATGAGTCACTCTCTACCAATGTGTGCAAGTTGAATGACCTGTGGTCAGTGAATAAAAAAGTTATAACCATTTTTGTATTATTTTCAGGACAAGATTTGTATGTGTGTGTGTGTGTGTGTGTGTACATACATCCCCCCTCCACTATCATCCCTCTCATGTTTATCTGTTCCCCTTCCCTATCCTTACTCTCCAGATTATTTATTTCTTTTTTCCTCTTTCTTCCACAGGTGATGGAATTAGTTGATGTTGAACAGAAGATGAGTATCCGATTCCTGCACTGACCAAAGCCATGAAATCTCTTTTCACTGTTGTCAGCGCCATCTTCTGGTCTATGTTTTAGTTAATTGTTCAGCTTCTGGTGATGGGTGTTGTAGAGTAGACATCACTTCATCAATTCACATGACTGTCTTTTAAGTAAGGCATCATTGTCACCAAATCCTCCCCTCCATAAGCTTCAGGGTTTGTGTCTGTCAGAAAGCATTGTTGTTGTTGTTAGTGTGGTAGAGTGGCAAACAGGTTCATCCCGCTATTCTAATTTCAATTCTTGCTCGTTTATTTGACATTTTCTGTCTCTGAGAGGCAATAAGTACCAATAATATACTGAGTTCAATTCCATTAACTACAATCCACACCTGTAAATTTCTCGCCTTACACCTGTGGAAGAAATTACAACTATTACTACTACTGTTACTACTATATTGCACAGTACGGATATAAAAATACTGCAAGCCTTAGCATGTGGTCTTCCTGTTTCAAGGGCAGATTTTTGGACTGTTCACATGTCTCGCTTAACGTCCAACCATTCTAAGTAGTATGATTGTCTGCATGAGAGATTGAACCTTGCACTATTTTCTAATGGCTCTTTATGTTATTGGTTCAAATCCTGCCAGGGTCAACTTTGGTACTTTATTTCATCAACCCCAAAAGAGTGTAAGACAGGCAAGAAGCAGTATTGGTGCCATTTAATTAACTTCCTCTCTACAAAATAGCTCACCTTCTGCCAAAATTAGCAACTTTTTTTTTTTTTTTTTTTTTTTT
>NC_068991.1:154493-158572 GCF_001194135.2 Octopus bimaculoides | reverse complement strand
CTATAATTACAGTTTAACGGTACTTTAGACTAAGAGTAAATTACAGAATCCCAAGCAAGCTAATTTCAAAACCTCATCTTCTTTTGACTCGCTTTCATTTCTCTGATAAACTTTAGACTTTTTGCCAATCTCATTACTTCATCTCCCTCACTTTTAAAATTTTTCATTCTCAGAATTTCTCATAAAAACTGTTCAGAAAATCTCTTCATTAGTTCCATCAAAATCTCCCTCCCTCTCAGAAGAAAGTTCATCCTAATATTTGGTGACTTTAAATCAGTTTTAATTTCTATTTCATTTTTTTTTTTTGTTTAAAGCTATAACAAAATGCATCAACATTTCAGATGACAATCTCTTCTCCCTCCACCCTTTCCCCCACCTTTTCTATCTGGGACTCTATCTTTGGATGGTTTTCATCCTCATCTACACTTACTGTAAACCTTCAAACACAATCAGCCAAGACTAAAATAAACTTTTGTCCCTTATTATATCACCATTTTTGAGAGTCTCTTGCCTTCAGTGAAACCTCATTTGTTTATCTCCTGATTTTGTCTTATTTGAAATAATTTTGGTTAGTGTTGTGGCTTGCATGCTGTTTCTAGTAATAACAAGCTGTATTGACTCTTTTAAAGTTGCTCCAAACTTTGTTCAGTGCACTATAATCAATTTGAACTTGGTTCGATTCGAGATAGTATCAAGGATACTATCAGACTGTCCAACCCATGCCAGCAGGAAATATGGATGTTAAAGGATGATGATGAGATCTCAAACTCATTTCAAATCTGTGATGCCTTCTTTCTAAAGGGCATTGCTCTCAGATATTTAAGGTTTCCTTTTTTGGTAATTTGGCAAGTCCTGGTAATATGATAAGGAATTTGTGTTTAAAGCTGGTGATTTATGCCACTCTGCAATAAAAACATCAACAATGTCCTGAGATTCCATTGCTCAGACAACATTGAGACATGAATGTTTAAAAATTCCATCTTGATTCTAGAGATTTGGCTTTCTCAACCTTTGTTTGAGACACAGTATACAAGTGTCTGAATAAGCTATGGAATCAGGGGTTTGCCTAGTGGCAGACTTCTAGGGATAAGTGAAAAATTATGAAAAATATCACTGGGGACTTCTGGTATGTTTAAGATTTTGTATTTCGTGCTTTCAAGATTAATGAAACACGACAGTATTAGGATTTGGAACCACAAGACTAAACACTCAAACATTTAATCTGTTTTACTTCTGCCACACTAATTTATAATGGGGAATTCCTTTCAGAGACACAAATTTTGTAATTAAATTTACCCCCAGTGTATATATTTTACCAACATTGGATGAGGTGTCATCTTCTGCAGGAATAATGATTTATTTTTCCCCATTGGTACAAGGCTGCAGATTTGTAAAGCAGAGTGAATCCACTTTCACTCCATGATTAATAATTGTTTTATTGACCCTGGCTGGATTTGAACTCAGAATGAAACAAAACAGTTTAGTCACCCATGACTCAGAAATAATCTTCCAATTACTACAATGGTTATTCTGAGTCTTGGAGTAAATGCCTAATGGTATTTTGTTTCATTCCTCAATATTCTCAAGTCAACGTTACTTTCTAATTTGTCTGGGTTTTGTAAAATATGTACGAGTTCTGAAGTTTGATCTAATAACATTGAAATCCCTTACAAATTTCTCACCTTCATCATTGTAAACATATGGAGTCTATTTTGGGTTTTTCAGAATATATTTTAATTGTAGCTAATAATTACTGAAATATATTCCATTTCATATAAATGTAACTTAAAAAATTTTTTGTTTATTTAAAACATTCCATACTCTAAAATTGATAATTTACTCTTTTCTACTATTGTGACAAAAAAACGGAAAAAAAAATTAACCTTTCCAGAGATGTTGTAGCATTTCCATAAATTCTTGAAACCAAGTGCCTGTTAAAATGCTCTTCACATGCTTTCTGTTTTTATTCTAAGTTTTGATTACTTTTCTTTTCTTGTATCTTAACTTTCTTGGCAACTGAAGTTGAAGCAGATGAAATTATTACATATTATTGTGATTTTTGGCTGCTTGAACCGACTGGTGACTGGAAGAGTAGAAAAGCCAACTTCAGCAAGTTGTTATAGAGCGAAATAGGGGAGTTTGTAGGTGCTTTTGTGGCTGCTATGGGTCAAGGATGTCGCACACACCTCTGTAGCTCCTTTGGATTGCTGAAGCTTAGATATGGACCTCTACATTTATTGTGGATCTCATCAGGTGTGATTCAATGTTTTCTGGGAGGAGCAGCCAACCATTTATTTCAGAGTCTAGGAAAATATTTCATAATTTGTCTGTTTTTAGATCCTTTACTGCTGTCAAAATTCTTCTACATCATTGAATGATTGAGGTTTTCTGATGTATATATAATTGTGTAAATGTATGTATAGGCAAAACTGCATAAGTAATCCCTTCTGTGAATGC
Source organism: Octopus bimaculoides (assembly GCF_001194135.2). NCBI lineage: Eukaryota > Metazoa > Mollusca > Cephalopoda > Octopoda > Octopodidae > Octopus > Octopus bimaculoides. The sequence continues at coordinate 156,115 of NC_068991.1, read as the reverse complement.
CCCAACCCCCCCAAATAATGCTTAAAGCTTTTCTTCATCCAATTCAGTTACTGGAACATATTTTTGAAAATCTGATTTGAAATTTATTCACTGCGGACCTCTTCATAAGCAAATTGATGAGAATTGTAAATATTGTTTTATAGTGTGGATTTTTTTTCTGAAGAATCCCCCGCCCCAACCCTAACAAGAACATTAAAATAAAACCCCCAAATATTTGATTTACCTCAATAAAATTCTGACTTCTTAAACACCATTTACTTGTTATTTTATTTGCATGTCTCGTTTGGTTTTAGATCTAAATGAATGTTATGAAAAATGTGTAGAATGAGATCAGCCATCAAACTTGGTCTCTTGAATTCTAGTTTGAATGCCAAGCAGGAATGCTTCAATCCAACTTTCAGCTAGTTGGCCACAGAAGTTAATTAACCAGTGACTGCATGAAAGCATCATTCGTTGAACCTGGTTATCAGCTGAAATGGTTTGCACCTAAAAAGCAAAAACAGATATATCCCACACAATAATTTAGTAACACATTTGTGCTGTTTAGATGTACAAACTAAAACCAGGTGGTGTGCTATTACGTTAGACTGGGCCCTACACTGGTTGAAACCTATCAAAGGTGCAGGCATGACTGAGTTGCCAAATATGTTTTCATCTTCAATTCCACTGCATGGTAAGTGTCTTTTATTGCAATCTCCGGGCCAACAAAAGCCTTGATTTTTTGGGAAATGGTAAAAAGCCCATCACACTGTGTGTGCTAGCACTTTTCCAAAATGGTTTGGCACCATGATTCCGAATGTGGAGTGCATGGTAATATCTGGGTGAGGTATGCATAGTTATACTGAATTTTTATAGCTTTTGTACCAATAGAGGGAGAGAGGGGGGACAACTTAAGAATGAATTATTAAAAAAAATTCTTTTTCTATGGACAATTTTATCAAATTTTGGACACTTTAGAGACAACAGATCGTATTCATTTTACCTTACCTATAAAGACCTGATTGATGTCGCTGAAGAGGAATACAAATGTCCGCGTCCATATTTGTTTCATTTAACTCCTTTTGCGCATCCGTAGATTGAAGGCAAATGAAACCCTCACCAGAAAACTCGTTATTCTAAAAATAACAGTTAAAGATCTCGTAAACAGAAATATGTTAAGACAACTTCTCTGTTGCATACGATTTTTTTTTTTCACTTTAACTAAATTCCCAGGTAAACGTTTCTAATAGAAAGGCAGAAGCAAAAATAAGGAATATACACGCACAATTAAATAGAGAAGTGTGAAGTATAATTTGTTGGTCACACTAAAGCGTTTGACCCGGTGACAAAAATAAAAACAACTTGCTGGGAACGAATATGAAGAAAAAAATGTGCGCTCGCGAACGGGGGTGGGGAGAGGAGTCAGAACGTTCACATCGAAGATGCCTGGCGCTGCAAAAAGGTGTCTGGTGCCTCAAAAACGTGCCCAGAGCAGTAACTACGTGCCTAGGGACGCACCTAAGTGCCTGGGGCTGTATGTTCGTACCTGGGGCCGTAAGTACGTGCCCGGGGCCGTAAGTACGTGCCCGGGGCCGCAAGAACGTGCTCGGGGCTGTAAGTACGTGCCCGCGCCCGGCGTCACA
>NC_068991.1:147179-148056 GCF_001194135.2 Octopus bimaculoides | reverse complement strand
TTAAGTCAGCGCCAGAAGGAAAACGACCATCTTTGGTTTTAAGACGAAAGGTGTTCTTCCATCAGGATAATGCTCGGCCAGATACAGATGACATTCTGAAGGCCAGAGCAGTTTGATTGGGAAACAATGCCCCAATCACCATATTCGCTGGATATTGCCCCATCTGATTATCATTTATACTGCAGTCATCAAAATCATTTGAATGGAAAAAATATGAATTCTGTAGACGAGGTCAGAACAGTACTGGAGGAGTATTTTTCGTCAGGGACAAGTGAATTTTGGAAGAGGGGCCTTGCAAGTCTACCAGATCAATGGAAGAGCATTGTAGAAAATGTAAGAGAGTATATTTTAGATTAAAAAAGAACTTTATCTTAATTTTGAAAAATAAAAGAATTATAAAAAACCGCATTATTTATGAGATAACCCAATATAGGTTAGAAGAGAGAAAGGCTTCACTGAGTTTTTTCTAATCAGAAACCTCCATTACTCAGTTTCTCAATGCCTGCCACACACATGAAGAAAAAAAAAACCTTTAAGTTTAAATTATTTTCGCCCTTTTGATACCAGCCCCACCAGAGAGCACTTTTGGTTCTATCACACAAACATCCAGGTTTAAAATTAAAACCTACCCTCAAAATTTCATATTAACAGTTTCCAAATTCAATGAATTTTGTAAAATAATTTTATAATTATTGTTTTTAAAATTAATTAAAATAAAGACAGTGTATTTTAACAGAAATATGGTAACAAAAAGAGGGTTAATGGCCATCAAACACAATTCACAAGACAGCCAATGTTATAGAGAATGGAATTGGTCAAAGTGTAGTTATAGTAGGGAGACTGCAGAATGAGATCAAATCCAAGAGTGAATTAATGG
>NC_068991.1:145625-147169 GCF_001194135.2 Octopus bimaculoides | reverse complement strand
TGTGTGTGTGTGTGTGTGTGTGTGTGTGTGTGTGTGTGTGTGTGTGTGTGTATTACATGTTTTAAAAGAGGCACACAAAGAAATGAATATTTTATAGGTGAGTTCATGCATTGTGTGCAGGGTATTTACGAGAGAAGAGGAAAAAACAAGCACCAGGATCGTTAAACAGGTTATTTTTACAATGTTAAAATTCTCAGAGCCTTCAAAATAGCAGAATAAGTGATAACATTTCTGAGGCAAAAACAAGGTAACCATTTGTCAGTTCACATACATACATGTGTGTGTGTGTGTGTGTGTGTACACACACACACACACAGAGAAAGGAATCTTTTTTTTCTTTTTAAGTTTGACATCAAACCAATTGATGGTTCTCATTATTGTTACCATTATCATCATCATCATCATCCTTATTATGAACCATTTTGGCAGCTAAGGTCATTTTTATCAAATATATTTGAAATAATTTTAATAAAAGTTTTAGTAACAAATGGTAGTGTGCCACCACTGCCACTACACTGTTTCCAAAAACAATGATTTGTTGAAATCAGATAAGATTCTAATAATATTTGGAGCTAATAAATTATTGTAATCAGGAGGAACTGGAGACAGCCAATTTTTTCAAATGTTCCATGAAGACTTGAAGACTAACATCATCAGTTAACACTGGAGCACCACTATCCTGTAAAAGACAAGGAAGAATTTAGAAATTTCAGAAATTTACAAAAACACACACACACATATATATATATATATATATATATATATATATATATATATAGGCATGCATGTGTTTGTGTCACTTTGTCTTAATGTCATGCAATACTTGTAAGCAAGTGTCATCATAATCCTCATTCAAATGGCATCATTTGTTTCTGATCTTCTATGAAAATATGTCTAGCTACAGGGAAATATTATCTTGCTTGCAAACAAGGGCATCTGACTAGAAAATCTGTCTCAATGAATTCTGTGTGACGCATGCAAGCATGGCTAGAAATAGTAGTGAAGGTAGTTTGAGGTAAACGAGGAGAAAAGAGTTGATGGTTAAGTGGGGTGGGGATGGTTGATTGTAAGAGTTGGAGTTCAATAGGAATTGGTTTAGTGGAGAGGGAGTGATGGCCGGCAGTACAGAAATGACGATGATGTGTTCTGCTTTCATCATCAGAATAATAAAAGAGGACATGTTGTGGAGGAAAAATGTGATGGAGAGATAAGCTAGTGGGGTGGGGTAGGGGTGATGTGCAGAGTAGCAGATATAGACTTGACAGGGATGTACTGGTGAGAGATGCAGATGTGTGCATACATAAGATGCCTCCATCGCTACCTAACATCAGTTTATCAATGTATGCACAGGTGGGTGGCCCCACTCAAGCACTGCATATCATCATCCTGAGATCAATCCTCTTCATGCATGCGTGCATATATGTATAATATGCGTGATTTCTGTCTATACACCCTCAGATGCTTTTTTTTGTCTAAGGTACACTAGTACCGTAATGTGTGTGTGCATATATATATATATATATATATATATATATATATATATA
>NC_068991.1:141194-145236 GCF_001194135.2 Octopus bimaculoides | reverse complement strand
CAAACCAGCACCACCAGTTAAATTAGGTGAAATAATTGGTCAGTAATTATAAGAAACATGCTCCAATCACCAATTAAAATTAAAACTTAATTTATTTTTACAACAAAATAAGATAAAAATTTTAAAAATCACCAAAGAAAACTAAAATAAAAAAAATCCCTTCACCTAAAAAAAAACCCAAACAACAAAAAATATAATAAAATATAAAAACTATACAGATACCTCGCTGAATATTTGGGTCTGAATTTAGTTTAAGATTTGAAAGAAAATGACAGAAATTTATTTCACAGAAGAAAAGAGGAATTGATTTTTGGAAACCAGATTTTAAAGAATTTGGTTTTGGAGAGAATTAAGAGAAAAAAAAAACAAAACAAATAAAACACAAGAAGCAAAGAAATATTGCTGGTTGACTGTCACAAATTGTTAAATGGACTGGACCCCAGTATATGGCTGGTACTTCTCTATTCAGGAAGAATGTAAAACTAAGTTAATAATGTTTATGGGATTTAAATTGAAAAACTTAAATATTTGGTTAGATGTCACCATTTCTGACAGAGAACCTATCTGTAGTGAATAAGCTGGCTAGAAACTGCAGCCAAATCTCTCTTTAAAAAATGTAGCAATATACTCAATGACAAACTTATGTCTGGAATAAAGATGAGATGCTTATCACCAGAATGCCTTTGGCTTAGGTCAGCTTCATAAAGACTGATTTCAAACTAAACAATAAATCAACCCCAGTATATAACTGCTATTTTATTGTCTTTGGAAGGATAAAAATCAAAGCTGACCCTAATGAGATTTGAACCGAAAAAGGGTCATAACTCCATAAAGCAAGGTATTTAGTCCATCAAATTAGCAACTGTGTCATCTAATCATCACAATTTATGCTGGAACAAGTTTAAAACAATTTAGATATACTATCTAACCATTACCTCAGATTGCTGCCATCTTAGCAAATATAATACGGAGCAGCTCCTTCTGGAGTTGGATGCTGGAATCCTCATCTCCTCTTCTGTCTATCAACACTCCCCACATTTTGAAGTCATTCAAATTGTTGCCAATAAGATTACATTTAAGATTACAAGTTTACATCTGTTCTTTCAGCCAGACTACAATGTCTGTCATTATTATATCTTCATAGTTTTTCAGAGCAGTTTCACAAGTAGCTACCATCACACAAACGTTATCAGTTGATACAAATATTATTAGTAAACACAAATACCACCAGTAGACACGAACATTATCAATAAGCCCAAACTTTAGAAAACAAGAAATATATAACTAATAGTTGTCATCAATTGGTGGTGGAGCTTTCATGGGGGGGGGGGTAGAAAATGAAATAAAAAATTCTTCATCAATATAATGTTCGTTACAAGGTTGACTAGGTCTGCAAGCACTACTTGTTGCATGTTACCACAATCTCAACAGTGTTACCTCAACAATTATTGCTCTCCTAAATTGTGCATCATCATCATCATCATCATCATCGTTTAACATCTGCTTTCCATGCTAGCATGGGTTGGAATCATTTCTGTAAACTTTTCTCTCACTATCTATTCCATCTCACACTCTAATACTTTCTACCTAATGAACCTGTGTAGTAATTGAACCTACTAGAAATAGGAGCCAAATCTCCCTCAAATCATACCGAGCAGTCTTAAAAAAAAGAATACATAATATAGTCCTATGAACATAATGTTGAAAAAATAAAAGTCACTGGTGATTCACAACTGGAACAGCTCTGATGATAAGTCGACTGGATCAGGGCTAATCTAGCAGATGTAATTATTTGGCCAGTTTTCACTGTACAACTTTTCCCCTACTGACATTAACCCACAATCACTGCATGACTCATTTTCAACTCCATTTCTTCCTCGGACTGAATAACTGTTGTAAAACTGACAAATATTCCAAATTCTTCTGACCGACCCACAGTTTTGAACGACTTGTTACCTGTCAGGCATCATCTGTGGCTGTATTTTATTCCTCCTCTCACTTGCAACTAGACTTAATAAAAATTAAATAAAATGAATACAACAGAAAAACAAGAATGTTTTTACTTACTTGTCCCCAGGCATAGAGATTGTTGTGTGTCTGTGAAGGGTTTACTTTGGATAAGAGGAAACGAGCCTACAATGAAAACAATCAAGAGAACAGCTAATTAATAACATAAACAATATATAGCAACACTAATTAGGATTGCTAATATTAGCAACACTAATTATTTCATTAATTGTTGTCTCCCTCCAACATGATGCTTGCAGAGAAAGAGTAAAATATGTGTAGCATTTATGATGGAGAGTCATCTTAAAAGGTCATCCTAAGTGGACCCCATATAATAGGGGACACACCATGACACTCACCCCTTTAATAATAATAATAACCATTTTGAATGATTTCTTACATCAAATAAAAACCATTCAGAATTTTAAGAGAGCAAATGGGAAATGTTCACAACTTTTAACTGCCATTAACAACAATTAATTGTCATCATCTTTAATTATTAGGGACGTTACTGAAATGGTTTTAAGGTGACATCGATGATAGGGGTCATCTGATCTGGCATCAGTTGACTGCCTCCTCAATGACCCCACAAAAGTGATGAAATACAAACATGTGGTGTTAAACTGTCTCTACCCATTGTCCTGACTGAAGATTGGCGACTACGTTAGGAAAAAAAAAAACAATCACACACATACAACAACAACATGGGCTCGAGTTTATTTATTTGGGTGGAAATAATAAGATTAACCCCACTAATACATGACTTTTATACAGACCCCCAGAAAGACAACACCTAGGTAAGATCTGAAGCCAGAAAGTAAAGTAAAACCTAAATTCCATAACACACATTTTGTCTGATGCTCAACCATTTGTTCATCGACTAATCTCTCAATAATAATAATAATAATAATAATAATAATAATAATAATAATATTCACCCAGTGAACAACTTTATTGTTTAATGAAGAGTTGTGTGTAAAAAAAAAAAAAATCATTTCTTTACCACACAACATACTAACATAGTTGAAGGGAGATATTTGCATGTCTTTCTCAGTGACAGCAGTTGGGACCACTGATGGTATTCACCTTCAGTGAATCAACTTTCAATGAATAAAACCAGAACTTACCTGAGAACCACCAGCCTCTGTGTCTATGTACCTGGGCATAGGGAATCTGGTCTGCAGAATTTCCTGTGCATCATCAACAGGAGCTTGTAACAGCTGCTTGAAATTTTCATATTCAGGCTGACTTTGATAGCCTTGCTTACGCCAAAGAGCAATTGTCTACAAGGAAACAAAGATAATTGTGATCAAGAAGTATAACAGGTGTAAAGTAGAAGAGCTCTGCACCCCTATTACTTGGTTATAGATTGGTTGGGTCTTATCCAGTACAAAGTATGGTTGCATTCCTTTTGTGAAGAGTCCAGCCTCTGAGATCAGCTTTCATCACTTCTTCCCTTCATTTTCCTCTTCTACAAGTTCCTTCCACTTGGATCACGTGATACTTCTTTACAGACATATCACATGACACTACCAGCTCAGTCATTCCCTCTCTCTCTTGTACACTATGTTTCATTATTCTTAGCCTCAGTCTGTCTCACATAATCTGTCATTCATTCACACCAACATTACATAACCAGCAGAGCAGGCTGCTCACATTTCTTTCCAGCTTTCTACATCCTCTTCATTTGATGCTCAGATTTTGCTACCAAGCAATATCACACTTCATAAGAATTAATATTTTCTTTATTAACCACTAAGAGTTGACAAAATCATTGGGACAACACAACGTAGAATTACATGAAATAGCAATTAAATAAAAAAAAGGTGGGGACTAAAAAATAAGGAAACAACTCAAACTAGAAATAACTTCCAAAAAGGAGACACTTCCAAAGGGTAACTCACAGAAACCCCACTAAACCACAAAGACAATTGCCTTTTCCCCATTTACTTTCCTCCAATCCACAGGCACATGATCAGGGAAGGACCATTCACTCAGGCCATGTTCACCACTCTCATTCAGGGAAGGACCATTG
>NC_068991.1:116766-139413 GCF_001194135.2 Octopus bimaculoides | reverse complement strand
ATCAGGGAAGGACCATTCACTCAGGCCATGTTCACCACTCTCATTCAGGGAAGGACCATTCACTCAGGCCATGTTCACCACTCTCATTCAGGGAAGGACCATTGTGTCTGCTTTCAATAACATCAAATACTGTGAATGAATATTAAAAGATAAAAACAGAAAAGAACTTGAAAACTAACCTCTCCGTGATAAATAACAATATGGAAAAAAGTGTCCATCAGCAGAATTCTGTCCGCCATAATACTGCTTGTGTCCAGTAAAACAGGCTGAAAATATTGGAAAGAATGATAGAAGGCAATGTTTCTGGTTAAAACAATTTTGATATTCCTCAGTTAAAATATGAAGACAATATAGATTCCCTTAAAACGACTTTATTATTATTACATCATTATTATTAATAGTAAATAATCACATATTTTTGTAATATTAAACATCTTTCGTGTTAACTCTCTGTTAGTGTTCCAAGAAACATCTCACTCCTCCAAAGCTCAGACTTAAGAGCTGCTACAATCAATGTAGGCACAAGAAAAGGTAGGTTTGTTGAGATTGTTGAAATGCTAGAGTAGAAGATTGTAGAGGTGTGCTGTGAGATCTTTGCCATCATCATCATCATAAATAATTGTAAGTTAATTCAATTATAATTCTCTCTATAACAAAAAAGTTAAATATAAAAACAAACATTAAACTGAAGATCACTGAATGTGTTTCATTAGAGTTTTATTTTTACAAAGAAAAAGTTACTTTGAAGTTTTAACTATGTAGCCTTTATTAGAGAGTCTGATGTTGGTTACACCAGGTTGCTGTTTTTAATGGAATGTTCCACCAGTATTTTGTGGTGTGGGCACTCATCCTTTCGAATGTTGGGCCTCACAGAGGCAATGACCAAGACTCTTGGTATTATGTTGCGCTTGAGAAGAAGAACCATCAAGCCAAATCAGTCGTGGCAGATACCAGTGTCATGCAAATGGCACCTGTGCCAGTGACATGTAAAAAGTACCCATTACATTCTTGGAGTGGTTGGCGTTAGGAAGGGCATCCAGTCATAGAAACCATACCAAATCAAACTGGAGTCTGGTGCAGATGTTAAATGATGATGATGATGATAATAAAAGGCCACCATTGTGAATGAAGCATTAATATACGAAGTGAAGAGAATGACAATAGAGACTTACTTCTGGGGTTCCATTGAAGGAATAAGCATAGAGAATTGGTTGAATCATGATTAGGGACTGAGTTAGGTCTTCTCGGTTGAGCATATGTCTACAAAAAATATAGATAAAGGCATGTGAATAAGGTTGGAGGAAGAACTAGCATATGTGCATGTGTGTGTCCATATATGTATGTATGTAGTTAGGTTTCTTTTGGATCTATTTAAGTTTTATTCCTTGCAGAGTTCAAGCCAATTGCTAAAAAAATGGAAAGGCTCTTTTGTCTAAGTTAAGGCAGATATTGGGCTTTGTGAATCAGTTGTTGTGTGTATGATCAGTTCATTAATGTGCATGTGTTCAATATGTATCTGCAATTGTGTGCATGTGTTCCTTCAGGAACATCAAATGAAGAAGACCTGAAATGATTTCCAAATTTTCACTGTTCTTCAAATTAATTCTAACTGGAAAATGCAAATCAGTTTGTTTTGTTCTTTTTGGAAAACCTAAGTATTGCTAGGTTTTTATGCAGATCTGTTGTAATGTAACTCAGTGCACCTTAGAAGAACAAACAAAATCTCTGTAGCCTGGATATAACGAAACAACTCATAGTTTAATTTTTATTTAATGTGCCATTTTGATGTTTTTCAGGCTTAAAAGGTTGTTTTTGTGGTCAATTGGCACTACAGTGAATTGATGGAGTATCTTAGCTTCCAGTCATTTTTCATCCTTTTTATGTAACCTATCAATGGATCTTCCTTTTTGTACAATTGATAAATGGAAAGAAACATTCTTTCTTTGGTTTTTACCAAGTTTGTATCCATGGCAAAAGTTCAAGAGGATAGTATTCATTACAGAAAGATGAGTAGTCAGTTTATGCTGATGTGACTGACTTCAATGTGTGTATGTATGTGTGTGTGTGTGTCTATGCATATATTTATGTATGAGTGAGAGAAGGAAAAGTTAAAAGGTGAAAGAAAGAGAGTACCTGTAGTATGTTGTCTCATCTGGACTGTTGTTAAATACTTGCAAGAATTGCGATCTTCGCAGGTGGAACATGAATTGAGGATAGAGCGAGAAGTTAGGAGTGAAACGGAAAGAATTTGGATCTTCCTTATGATAATCTCCAAATTTTTGACACTGAAAAATAAGAGCAAAAAAACAAATTGAAAAACAGTAAAAAAAGAACATTTAGAAAATACGATGCTTGGCATGGACTGAAGGAGAAGTACGTTAATAATACACGCTATCATTATGTTCATTATGACATTTGACATGTATTTGGACAGGTCTAGGAGAATTAATTTCTAAATATTTCTGACTTTTACTAACACACAAAGAAATACTAAAACTCACTCACACACAAAACAGAAGCATACACACACACACACACACACACACACATTTGAAGTCTATTTATTATGTGAGAAAATCTAACTTTGCAGGAAGTGAGCTCACACTTTGTTCAAGATATATTTGTCTTCCATTTGTTGAACATATGCCTAAATGATTGACAAAATATAACATCAGAAATTGAAGAAAAAAGAATCTTTCTACAGACCAATCTAATTAACATTCGATCGAGCCATCTAAGCACGTCAGGTCCATCATCAGTCTCAGCTCTGAAGATAGCAACTCTAGCCATTAAGACAGCCGCAGCTTCTTGGTCAAAGCCAGCAGAGATGTGTTGTATATTGGTGGTGGCATCAGCCCAGCTAATGAAGAGAATAAAATATCTGTTAATCTAGTTTAGTTTAGGAGAGAGAAAGAGGAGGGAGGGGGAGAGGGGGAGAGAGAGAGAGAGAGAGTGTGTGTGTGTGTGTGTGTGTGTGTGTGTGTGTGGGTAGGTTATACATTTAGTGACCTAGAAATCTCTATAATCATTGCTGGTATACACAGGCCATAGTCATCATCATTTGATGCCCCTTTTCCCATGCTGGTATAGGTTAGATAGTTCATATGAACAGATGAACCAGAAGGCTGCATCAAGCTCCAATATCTGCGTTGCCATGGTTTCTACAGCCAGATGGCCTATCTAATAATGACAGCAGTGTAATGGGTACCTTTTTACATGGCACCAGCACAGGAGAGGTCACCAAGTACTTGCAAGACAAGATCCCTCAACTGAGTGGGAATAGCATTGAGGGATTAGAAGGTAAGAGAGAGGTTCAGGGAAAAGGAGAGAGAGAGAGAGAGAGAGAGAGAAATGAGGTCAAGGTAGAGGATAAATGTGAGAGAGAGAATAGGAAGAGAAAAGGTGGAGCTGTGCTGGAATGAGTAAAGTGTGACAGGATTAAAGATAAGGAATGAGTTGGACATAGAGAATAGCGTTTAAGTAGAAGGAAGGAAATAGGGGACCACAAAAGAATATCATCATCATTGTTGTCATCGTTTAACGTGTCTGTCTTCCATGCGAGCATGGGTGGGAAGATACCACAAGAGCCAGCCAGGTCGAAGCCTGCACCAGGCTTCTGTGACTGTTTTGGCAGGATTTTTACAGCTGGATGCCCTTCTGAACACCAACCACTCAGCAAAGTGGACTGAGTGCTTTCTACGTGGCACAAGCACAGGCTATGAGGTCAGTTTTGGCCAGGTTTTTACAGCTGGATGCCCTTCCGAGTGTGGACTGAGTGCTTTTAAGTGGCACTTGCACTGACAGGGTCAGCAAGTACTTGCAAGACATAAAATGGAAGAATATTCGTCAGAGAATGAGGTGTGAGTGGAGCTTGAGTATAATGAGAATAGAAAAAAAGGAATAAAAACGAAAATGACAAAACAAACAATACAAATACAAAAATCAGAACCAAATATTATGATGATAATCATCATTGTTTAACGTCCATTTTCCATGCTGGCATGGGTTGGACGGTTTGCTTGGGGTCTGGCAAGCCAGGAGGACGCACAGGTTATAATCTGTTCTGGCAAAGTTTCTACAGCTGGATGCCCTTCCAAACGCCAACCACTCCAGTGCTTTTTACATGCCACTGGCACAGGAGACAGTCGGGGTGAGGGGGCTGGCATCAGCCACATTCGGATGCTGTTTATGTGCCACTGTTAAGGTGTTTAAAATATCTAGCTGAGTGGGTTACTGCTTAGTTATCCATGTACCTAATTAGGTTGTACAGGAAGGTATCATACCCAATGATATAGCAGCATCATAGTTAGCTTTTACAAGGAAATCAAATTGCTGTAGAAGGTCATGAAAGTAAGAAAGAGTTCACAGCTCAAATTAGGTTGAATGAGATGCAGTTTGGTTTTGTGTCAAAATGAAGAACTATTGATGCTCTCTTTCTAGTGAAGTAGCTAAAGTACTTAGCGAAAAATATACCACTGTATTTCACATTCATTTTTTACCTGGTGAAAGCTTTCAACAGGATCATCTTACTGTGATCTAATAATGGTCACTGAGAAAGCTAGGAGTAGATGAATGGCTTGTGAATCATACAAGCCATGTACAGAAGAGCTGTCATCAAGGCAAGAATTAGCAATGAATAATACAGTGATGATTTGTGTGCAAGGAGGGGGTTGACCAGGACTCACTCCCCTCTTCTTTGTTCTTTGGATTAATCATGTGTGTGTGTGTGTGTGTGTGTGTGTGTGCGTGCGTGAGTATCTGTGTTTCTCCCCTGCCACCGCTTGACAACCAGTGTTGGTGATGTTTCCATACCTGTATCAGTCTCTTTTGGATGAAGCACTAAGTACTAGGCTTGAAAAAATAATGAGTCCTGGGGTTGATCTGTTCAATTAAAAGCCTTTAAGGTGGTGCCCCAGCATGGCTGCAGTCAAACGACTGAAACAAATAAAAGACACACACATCTCCACACACACACACATATAAATTATATATAGAAGAAAGAGATTTAACTGTAGCTAAAGCAAAATAAAGATAATGCTGCATATTTACTTGCGTGCGACTGTTGTCACTCGTACTCTTCTCTGTCCAGAAGAATGTTGGTATTGGCTGATATATTGGATATAGCCTCGGCCACCTTGAGGAATTGGGGCATTGTGCTAGACAAGGAAATATGGAAATATACAAAGAATTTCAATTCAAAGAAAATTATTTTAGAAAAACTAAAAAGCTTTAAATGTCTTTTTCATGTGTGCCTCTCTCTCTCTCTCTCTTTATATTTATATATATATATATATATATACACTCACATATAGACACAGTGGTGAGAAAGGATCTTCAGATGTTGGGCCTCACAGAGGGGATGACATGGAATTGTGACTTTAGGTAGTTTGCTGTGCTTGAGAAGACACACCAAGCTAAGTAAAATCATGGTTGTCCATGCAATACAGGCATGTCCTCGACAAGACCCCTCTCAGCTGAGAATCCTAGTGTTGTGGGCTCATGATTGCCAGTACCATACAAAAGCACCCATACCAGTCCTCTGTAAAAGCACCTGTGCTGGCACCACATAAAAAAGCCCATGCTAGTTGCACATAAAGTGGTTGGCATTAGGAAGGGCATCCAGCCATAGAAACTATGCTATTACAGACAAATGGAGCCTGGACAGCCCTGCAACTGGCAAGCTCCTGCAAGAACCATCTAACTCATGACTGCATGGATGTCGTAAGATGGTGATATATATAATGTGAATTTAGGTGAGTTGGCTACACAAGATTATTTGTAGAAAATAGGTTCTATTTAAACTAAATAACATGGCTCCAATCTGATTTGGCAAAGTTTCTACAGCTGGATGCCCTTCCTAACATCAACCACTCCGAGAGTGTAGTGGGTGCTTTTACGTGCCACCGGCATGAGGGCCAGTCAGGCGGTACTGTCAACGGCCACACTCAAAATGGTGTATTTTACGTGCCACCTGCACAGGCAACAACCTCGCTCGAATGTTTCTTCACGTGCCACTGGCACAAGTCCTAGTAAGGTGATGCTGGTAACAATCACGCTCAAATGGTGCTATTTACATGCCACTGGCACAGAAGCCAGACAGCTGCTCTGGCAATGATCACACTCGGACGGTGCTCTTAGCGCTCCACTGACGGTGAATTTGTTTGCATTTATATTATATAACAATATATAATTTTCTGGGTATATGTGATGTTTGTATATTAGTGTGCTGAGGGAGTTCATCAGGGAGGCTTTATCTTCTATGTGTGGAGTTCGTATGTTGTATATATTCAATGTTCCTGTTCAGGGAACGAAACTGTCCTGATGGAATTTGCCAAGCGGGTGGTGGTTCCTCTTTGAAATATTAGTGTGTGTGTGTGTGTGTGTGTATGCATATAATGTTGTAGATCTATTTATTGCATAAGTGTATTGAGAATGAGGGTGTATTATATACCATTTTAAAGTTTGTTACACACCAAGTGCTCTGTGTCAAACTGAAGACTGTGAACTACCAACTTGCTAGTTTAAAAACATCTTATCAAATTATCAATTCTCTCCTGAGTTACTTTGCCTATTTTAAGTGGTTTGATACGAGACAGATGAGGGCTGCAACTATACACATGAAAAACCCACACAGTTTGTTACTGACAAATAACAATTCAAATACACCTAATAATGAAGATTTTATGAAGAAAAAGAAATCTTACCTGATTGACAACTTCAAAGAATATAGCTATAGTTGAGTTAGGGTATAAGCCACACATCTTCCATTGACATGTACCACCCATTCCAAGTTCAGTGTCTGAGACACACTGACTCTTGGTACCAAGAGATACACAGGAACCTATGGCACCGGAAACTTTCAATTCACGTGAAGTCTGAAAATAGAAAGAAAATAATATATTTCAATATAGTTTATATAAATATTAATTCTTTTAAAAATCTATTTAATGTAGATCGTACACACACAGTAGAAACATAGTGAGAAATGACTGCTATGGCACATATGTAGTTTAAGAAAATTGTTCATCAACTGCATAGTTCTGGGTTCAGTACCATTATGTATAAACTTCAACAAAAAGTGCCTTTTACTCTGTCCTTGGGCAAACCAAAGTCTTGTGAGTAGATAGTTAGTAAACAGAAACTAAAAGAAACCCACTGTATGCGTGTATGTGTATATTTATATACTTTAACTTTCTAAGACATCTCAACGCCTCTAAAAACAAACTTCGTTTGTTTGTTTACGTTTGTCGTAATTTGAATTTAACATATATATATATATATATATATTATGTGCGAACAGCTATGCTGCATGATGTGAAACATGGGCAGTGACAGCCAAGAACATGCGTAGGCTTGTAAGAAATGAAGCCAGTATGCTTTGCTGGATGTGCAATGTCAGTGTGCATGTTCGACAAAGTATAAGCATCTTGAGAGAAAAGCATACGAAGAATCAGATGTGGTGTGCAAGAGAGATGACTGCGCTGGTATGGTCTTGTGATGTGTATGCCGATCTCTAACTGTGGAGGGAACCTGTCATAGAAGTAGATCCAGGAAGACATGGGACAAGGTGGTGAAACATGATCTTCAAACTTTGAGCCTCACAGAGGTAATGACTGTTGACCGAGACCTTTGGTGATGTGCTGTGCTTAAGAGGACCCGTCAAGCCAAGTGCACCCATGCTGGTGGCACATAAAGAATATCTTTCAAGCATTGGGCCTCATGAAGGCAAAGTAGCTGAGTTCCTTTCGAGTGTTGGACCTCACAGAGGCAATGACCAAGACCTTTGGCCTTATGTTGTGCTTGAGAAGAAGACCCAACAAGCAGAGCAAAAGCATAGTTGTGTCATGCAAACTGGCACCTGTGCAGGTGACACATGAAAGCAACCTGGTGTCATGCAAATGGCACCCATGCTAGAGGCATGTGAAAGCACCCATTACACTCTCGGAGTGGTTGGCGTTAAGAAGCACATCTAGCTGTAGAAAACCATGCCAAATCAGACTGGAGTCTGGTGCAGCCTTTCAGTGTGCCAGCCCAGTCAAACTGTCCAACCCAGGCCAGTCTAATGGTTTTATTGGTAGTCACCAGCTTTTCTACAACAGTTAGATTAGTTGAAATAATCGTTATTTCAAAGCTGATTATTTTGCACTCATTTACGAGTGTATATTTTGTCTTGAGTGGAAGTTGATATTGATAAAGCCATCCCTTAACTTGTAAAGGATATCAATAAGTATTATCTCTCAAGTTAAAATGTATGTCATGTTAGCATAAGTCTTGTACGGATGCTAATGTACACCTACACGTCTTATGAAAATGTATGTTAAAGATCATGTCCTTATTACGTACCACTATGAAAAAAAAACGTTACAGATTATTAAACAGAATTAAATATGTTAAACAGGTTGGGAAGAATTGAAGAAAGATGAAATATCATTTCATATAGTTTATTTATATACATTTATACGTATATTATTTTTCTAGCTAATTTTTTGGCTTAACCAATGAAACACGACAACCAAAATAGGCGTCGGACTTTTAAAGAGTATTTCTCATGGTAACAACCATTACTCTGGATTTGAGTGACGTGGATTCATTTAGACAACCACAGGCACTAAAGTTTTCTCCAAAATCCAGGGTTTTTCTAACTGCTCAACTTGACTTTTAAGAATTGAAATTGCATAAAAATATTCTTTTACTAATTTTCAGAATTCAAATATGAGCAGTTATTTCAACCAATGGGAAAATAACAATCATATTTCCTCAGCAATACAACATTACGTCATATTGCCGGCTGTTATGAATTGGCGCCACACTACGCGAATGGCTGCATGCTACACCAGCATGGACAACAGACGTTAAATGATTATGACACACACAGACACACAGGTGTGTCTGTGAGATTGTTTCAACTGTGATAGTTGAAAACACATGTAAGTCACACGAGCAGTGTCATGTTTCCAATATTCCATGGAAGAATGTCCAACTTCAAAGCTTCAAACTTCCAACCAAAAGAATAACTGAGGAATTTGCAAGATTACTGGTACAAAACTACAAATTTATAAAGATGTAACGTTGATTAAAGTATCTGCAGTAATCAACAGGTAATTATTTTACCACCCAACAAAGTTGGCTTCAGAACAAAAAATGACAATCTTGCTTCTCCCAAATCATTACCTCCTGACTCAGGTAAACGACCCCAAATTGTACAATCCAACTCTTGTTTATTACAGGCAGTTTATTTTACTGACTTCCCTAAGTATAAAACGTCTATCCTAACAGGAGGTGAAGTTAGAATGTAAAAAGACAAAGTAAAAACTACGAGACAGCATATCTAGCACTCCTGTTTCAACCATTTGATATTTGTTAATCTACAATATATAAGAACTTGCTCCACTTACCTTGACTTCAAGTGTTGCACCAAAACCCATCTTGAATTCTCCTTTCATATCTTTAGAAAATACACGTTGGAAGGTTTGTTTGAACAAAGATGTGTTGAATGAATCACCCATAACCATGTGACCGCTGTGAAAAACAACAAAATATTGAACATTTCTACCATCTAACGAAAGACCAGAGCTAACACAGGATTTTGTACATTTTCCCACTTTTTTTTATGCCACTGATTACTATATTACTACCTGTTTAGATCTATTGGTATGAAACTATTCATATGGAATTGAAATTAGAGTGTAAGTGCCCTGAGAGAAAAGTTGGACCTAAGAAGCATCAAATGTGGTGTGCAAGAGAGACAATTACGATGGTATGGTCATGTGTTGTGAATGGATGAGGACAGCTGTGTGAAGAAGTGTCACTCTCTAACTGTGGAAGAGGTAGACCCAAGAAGACATGGGATGAGGTGGTGAAGCATGACCTTCAAACATTTGGCCTCACAGAGGCAATGACAGGAGACCAAAACCTTTGGAGATATGCTGTGATTGAAAAGACCTGGCAACTAAAGCGAGATCGTAGCTATGCATGTATGGCCCAGTTAAGAGTACCCCTGATGCATTGTGTGATATGATATGCTTGAGAAGACCTGTTGATTCTTGATAAAACCAATATCGTAGCTGTGGCCAGTGTCCCCTGACTGGTGGTATGTAAAAAGCACCAACCATACGTGGCCGATGCCAGTACCCACTGACTGGTCCCCGTGCTAGTCAAACAACTAGTCAAATAATAATCAAATGTATGCTTAAAATAACTGACCTAGTTCCTACTACTACTACTACTACTTTGATTACAGATTCTTCCTTGCAACCAATCTAGTTTAGTTCTGAAGAAGACAGGTAGATATGTTCTTTACTTTATTCAATTCATCAACAGTGGGATCAATTATTGTGATTGTTGCATTAGGGAACTATGATAATCTAAACTTATCTGAAACATGTAAATTGGAATGAAATGTATAAATATTTATTACCGTTGTACATTTCATTCATATATATATACACACACACACACACACACACACACACACACACACACACACACACACAGAGGGGAAGGAATAGGAGAAAGTTGGATGAACTGAATACAGACCCTGAGAAGTTTGGACAAAACTTCATTTCATGTAGACCAGTTTGATCAAGAGCACAGGAGTAGACATCTATAACATGACCATTATTGGCAGCTCTGTTTGCCAGGCTCTCATAGTGCTGTAAAACAGAGATCAGAATTCAATTAAACACAAGTATTATGCTAACATATAGACAAAAATATTAATTTTATTCAAGAATTAGGAATGACATTTGCAAATTTGAATAATAATGACAATAATAATAATGATGATGATATTACTGCTAATAATAATAATAAATACCACGGTACAATACCAGGCAAGGGCTGCCATGGCTTCTGATTGGAAGTGTTATCATGTAAAGTGGTTGTGACATTAGGAAGGACATGCACAGAAACCATGGAAAAAAGGGATAAGTGGAACCTGGAAGGTTCTCCAGCTCCAGTCAAAACCATCCAACCCATGCCTGTATGAAAAACAGCTGTTAAATGATGATTGCCTTGATATAAATGGACAGCTGATTATTGTGACACCAGTAATGACTGGTACTTTTATTTTACTGATCCTTGAAGGATGAAAAGTAAAGACGACCCGAGTGGGATTTGAAACCTGAAAGTAAAGGAGCTGAAGCGAATTTTGCAATCTGTTTCGTCTGATGCTCGACTGATGCAGCAGCCAAACCCTGATAGCCATGGGTTGGTTCTAGTTACAGGACATGTGGGAACAAATAAAGGAATCCCCTGGATTATGGTGTTAGTGTATTAACAATGCCAGATTGTCAGTTGGTGACGATTCATTGAGCCAGTTGGGTGCAGAAACAGCAGATTTGAAATCATAAACTAGGAGTTATTCATTCAATTTATAATGATGTACACCTCCATCTAAAGTCAAGTATTTCTGTTTATTGTGAATCACATCAATCAAAGTTAGTCAATCAATTATTAATACTGTATATTTTTCTTTTATTTCCAGATAATATGTGAGGGAAACTCTGTACAAGTTTCTATTTTATCAAGCATTAAGTCTCAGAGGTAGAGATTGTACTACAAAGTAAACAAACAAAAATGTTTGTCAATGTAGTAATAGAGAACTGTTTGGTAATTAAATACACAAGCATCGATGAATTAGATTTAAGTCTTGTTAATGTCTTTAACTAATTAGCAGCAATACATTCATTAATTATACAGTCACTTCACTCCTTTCTTCTCTAAGCGATCTATTCTGAGCCAAGTCGCCTGAGGCAGTGTAAGTAAAAATGTTTGATTATGGACCCAATACAGCATTGATAGTAGAATGGAAACTATTCACCCTTGATCAGTAATACAACATTATCATCTCTGTCATCAAGGACTCTCTCTCTCTCTCTCTCACACACACACACACACACACACACACACACACAAAGTCTGTTCAATGACAGAATAAATGAATGGGAGCATTCATGCTTTTCTAAGTTATAGGTGAAACCAAGAACCGAATGAATATTTGCATCTATTTGAGGCTCATTTATTTCAAGCATCATATAAGAGTGGAAATTGTTTGCCAACCAAAACAGACAGTTACATAAATTAGTGAAGGAAATAGTGAATGTTGTTGATAATGATGATGGTAGTGACAATATTGATAATTAAATTATTATTATTATTAATATAAAGGAAACACAGCCAACCTTCATTGCTTTCTTCATATATTTACAGCTATCTTTTTCAATGTCGTGATGTGATCTAATTGGGTTCTTTAACTCGTCTCCTACAACCATACCTGGTCCTTGAGTGCAAGGTCCACCAATAAACAGCATTATTCTAGCACCAGTGTTTGGGTAGGTGCACTGAAACAAAGACATTCTTATTAGAAATATAGCAGCAAGTTTAATGATACACTTCTATCTCAACCAGAAATTTCATTAACCACTTTATTGGATATATAGTAAGACATGATGGACATACGCTGACCAGTTAAGGTTGGCATTGTGCAAATTCAAACAACAACTTCTGCCCAAGTCTAAAGATCATCTAAAAACTAAAAGTCGAGTGAGTTGCTGTGAAGACGTTGGACCCTTAACAACAAACTCCTCATTCTGTCAGCTTCGTCTAGAACTTTGAAAGTTATTTGTTCTCTTTTCTAGTCGTTATGACTACTGGGTTAAGAGTTCTTTTCAGCAACTCAGAGTCCTTATGACCAGTTCTTCACTCGACATTCGTTGTCTTATTTTTAAGCCGTTATGAGGCTCATTACATCATGTTATGCTGTTGGCTGAAATTGACTGCTTCAGTAAGGCTAGTTATCCAACCCCATGCTATGGATATTCTGAGGAAGAGAAAGAGCTCTGTCAGCAGAGTGATCTGACCAGAAGCAACTGATTGAAAAGATGAGAAATGGTCAAACCTCAAAGGCAAGCAATTTCAACAGATTTACATGCCAGATGAAAGTGTTGCTAATTGTTGAGGACAACAACACTGCTTTCACAAAATATTTCCAAGGCCCATTGGTGGGTAACATAGGAGAGTAGTTCACCAGTGGATGTAGCTTTACAGAAAATTAGGGGTTGTTACAACAGCTTATCAAAGATTGTGATGCATAACAACTGAACTGAGTTTGAGAAATTTGAGAGTTAATGGTGTGTCTCAGAATACTGAAACATACTGTCTCAATATGTTTGGCTAGATTTAGATTCCCACCAACTTCAGACCAAGAGGTCTGCAGAAGGAACAACTACTACCTATAGAAACATTTGCTCTAATACTATGAAAATAGAGATATATTTAAAAAAACATTCCATCCATGTTATTACAGGGAAATTGATGTAAAAGGATTTTAAAATTACAAAAAGAAATCAAAACAAATAGTTATAGCAACTATTTCATCTTAAAAATACAAAGAGAAATATGAAGTTTCCGCTATAAAAATACATCTTCACCTCCAAAAGTCCAACAGCTATTGAGAGTGCTACACCAGTAGAGCGTAAGGGTCTCTTTCCTTGAGAAACGGGCCAAGGATCACGCTGGAGTTCACCAAGAAGATCAGTTAGGCTCATATCACATCGATGTACTGGTTGCAAAAACCTGGATAAAACGATAAGAAAAAACATCAGAAGATTGTTCAGAAAATTGGAAAAACGTGAACGTTAATGCAAAAAATCACTCAGAGTGAAAGGTAGGTTGTACGGTGCATGTGTGCGAACTGCCAGGCTTCACAGCAGTGAAACATGGGTCGTGACTGTGGAGGACATGCATAGGCTCAAAAGAAATGAAGCTAGCATGATCCACTGGATGTGTAATGTCAGTGTGCACACACGACAGAGTGTAAGCGCCCTGAGAGAAATGTTGGACATAAGAAGCATAGGATGTGGTATGCAAGAGAGATGTCTGCGCTGGTATGGTCATGTACTAAGGATGGATGAGGAGAGCTGTGTGAAGAAGTGCCACTCCCAAACAGTGGAAGGAACCCGTGGTGGAGGGAGACCCAGGAAGACATGGGATGAGGTGGTCAAGCAAACATTGGGCCTCACAGAGGCAATGATGAAAGACTGCGACCTCTGGAGATATGCTGTGACTGTGAAGACCTGGCAAATAAAGTGAGTTCACAGCTGTATCCTACACCAGTTTCGCATAACCAGCCACAGCCCAGTTGTGATACCCATGCTGGTGGCACATAAAAAGCACTAACTAATCATGGCTGTTGCCAGCCTCTTCTGGCCCCTGTGCCGGTGACACATAAAAAGCATCCACTACACTCACAGAGTGGTTGGTGTTAGGAAGGGCATCCAGTTGTAGAAACACTGCCAGATCAGAGTGGAGCCTGGTGCAGCCTCCTGGCTTCCCAGACCTCGGTCGAACCGTCCAACCCCTGCTAGCATGGAGAACGAACGTTAAATGATGATGATGATGATATTTTAAAGATACTCTCTAAAGTCTAAAACTGAATATTCTGAGGCATAAAGCAACGTCTAACACGTGGAGTTTGTTCCCAAGAAGAGCCAAGATGGGCTAAATAACTGGAACAAATCATCATCATCATCGTTTAACGTCCGCTTTCCATTTCCTAACATTCAGCCCAGTAAATTAATAATATACTCTATGTTGTTATAATGTGAAACATTGGAGAGATTGAGAGAAACTGTTATTAGACAAATAATATCATTGAGTTACTCTGGCTTCTTGTAAAACCAACAGACAACATCTACTAATCTTACAAAAGACTGATCTTCTTCTTGCAGAAAAATACCAGGACAGGTATTCTTAATTTTAAGAGAAAAAGGATAAAGGAAGAAATATTTTTTACAAATTGCTTTGGATGCGATGTCAAAGAGATTCATTCTAATAATTCTAATTGATACAAACAAACACAATATACCTGTTGGCTGGCAACTGATAATGTTGCTGAGGGCCTTGTGGAGTGTGTGCCTGGCGAGCTTGTGGGTTCACAGCACGGCCAATGCCAAGCATTTCCTAATTTGAGTAGAAAATAAAACAGGATGTCAATAATTCAGTTTGCTTAACAGGATTGATATTTCTGGATATGTATTATCATTAAACATTGATAACTTTTAATTAATTAAATGATTTATTGATTCAAATATTGAGACATACTTTAACAAAATGAACAGGCATGGTTTCATCAGGAATTTTGTCTTATCTAATGACATGAGTAAAAAAAGCCAATTTTTGTAGGGGAGGTGGGGATAGTAGATATGACCGATTCAACCTTGGTATATGACTGGTATTTATTTTATCAACCCATAAAGAATAAAAAAACTAATCAACCCCATCAGGATTTGATCTTACGAGGTGGAATGTGATTGTTGACATCATCGTTGAGTTCATATACTATCAGAGCAGCTGTGTAGAACAATTTAGCATCTTATCAAAAATGAGATGGTACTGAAATTGTTTAGAATATTATCTTAATAAAATAATGATGATGATGATTATCTTAATAAAATAACCAACAACTTGGAAATTAGAGAGGAATGTAGAGGAAGAGTAATCCTTCAACAGCTTCACTGTTGAAGGATTGCTGAACAGAACACCACAAATACATCTGTCCAAAATAGATAGCAGAAATTTCCGGAAATCATTGAAAGATACCTCAGGGGTCTGTGAAATCATTGAAAGATACCTCGTAATGAAAAACCAAAAAATTGATAATGTTTTACAGAAGGTAAGAATAATGATTATATCAGAGTTAATTAATTAGATATAATACCTGTATTTGTTTTGCTGAAAGATCTTTAGTTCCACGGAATACATAGCTTTTAGAACAGCCTTCACAACCTAACTCATGGACCTGTACCATTTTACCAAATGTAATGAGACCAATGAGTGCATTGGGAGGAAGTAAACTCAGAGACATTTGCAAAGATTCCTGAAAGAAAAAAAAAAATGATTAAATTAAGCAATTTTCTCCTGATACAGAGATTCAACATAGCTCTACAAATGGTAGCATAACTCTTGTGCTCAGTTGACAATCGCTTCTAATTGATCAAGTTTCATCACATCTAAATCATAACCTTCGACCTCATATAAAAAGTCAAGATAAAATACTTGCAACATGCTTAAACTATGAAACACAGTCAATATTTTTAAGAATTAATGAGGGAGCCCCTCTGTGGTTGTTCAACTAATCAGAAATAGCAGTCAAATCCCTCACCTTATTGTCTTTAAAAAGAATGCATTGGATAAAGTGGTCCTTGGTTCCCTTGGGATACATGATAATGGATTTCTGCCAAGAATCAACAACCCCCACCAGAGAACAGGTTGACTTCAAGTGCAGCTTCTTAACAACAATAACAAATGTCTAGACAAGATGTTAAACAATGCACAAAAGTTTGCGGCCAACATAGAACAGCTACTCCAGATGCTCTAAGCTATCTGGTTCAGTACCCCCAATACAGAATTAAGATTACATATGATTCCAGTTAAATTAATGATGAAAGTATCAGTAATATAATAGGGGTGACAATTATTTCTTTTTTTGAGAAGGGTGTTATACCAAAGTTTAAAAAAATGTAAAACTATAACACAAAATTACAGAATTATTACAATGAAGGTTTGAGATATGGTTACTGCAATATTCCTCCCTTTCATATTTCATTTATTCCTTGTCTTAGCAGAGACAATAGATCTCAAGATGAAGCAAACATCTATGCAATTGTTGAAACTGCTGAAAATAGCAGATAAATCTCCCTTAAGTCAGCTCCATCTAAATAAAAAATAGGACGGTTACAGCTGGAACAACTTTGATCATGGCTCTGATGGACACACACTTCCAGACTTATGCTAACAGTGATAACCAAATTAGAGATAAAAATTAAGAGAACAAACCTTTACAGCTTGGAGATCTTCATCTTCCATGCATGTATCCAGAACTATAAGGTAGACTGGAGGGTGACAAGTGGCTCGCTAAAACAAAACATATAACACCAGTTATTACTAATACAGGTTTATACAATTCTTACTTTCATAAGATTATTATTTTTCTATTAATTTTTACAGATGAAAACTGCTTTAAGACCAACATTTACACTATATTTCGATCATTTTGTTCCCTGACTATCATGTCTTATTCCAGCCTGATATTATGTCCACAACCAAGAATAAAACACTCGATGAAGATGATCACAGTTTGAACCAACTGAAATTTAAGCAATGCCAAAAAATACTTGCCATCTCTAAAAATGAGGTTAATTAGTTAAAAACTTATAATATCTCATACATTTAATTGCTGAATCTTATCTGGTTTTTAAATGATTTACATAAGCTGTTTCAAACCAAGATAAGTGGGATTATTATAGCTATAACACGTTGGTTGCCCTTCTTACAGAGAAAGCAGAATTATGTCCCTTGCTCTGAAGCACAATATCAATGGTCATAAGGTCTGAATTTATCATTAGGAGTAGTCCAACACCCTAACCCATATGATCAAGTTAATGTAATCCATTGAATCCCTCCTCTAAAATTGTTGGGATGGCTGAGACCAAGTCATCCTTGGTCTAACAGATTTTGCCAATTTTTCACCCCCCCCCCCCTCTACTCAATCTTTCTTGTAAACCTTCACTTCATCATACTCAACTCTCACTGCATATCTTTCTTCAACAGACTCATTTCTTACACAAAGACTGCTGTAGAAAGATATCGAGAAATTACCATCAATGTTTCAATATATCAACATGGATTAAATAGTTCTGTAGTAAAAGAGGTCATGATTTGTATGAATTATTTTACCAAAGTAATTGTAAGGACCAGTAGTATCCGGAAACCATTTCCTTCCTTCCATAAGTCTCCTCTATTGACATCATATAACACATTATTCAGTCTATACCCCAATGCCACATCTGTTACTTCAGTTGATTCCTGAATATATAGCTACTTTCTCTCAACAAACTTGCCTTCTGTCAATAATGTCATCCAACACCACACACACCTACTTTACTCCTCTTCAGTCCCGACAACTTCCACATCCAATACCTCATGACTTACTCCCTTATCTCTACATGTTGGAGCTTATCACTCACTATCATGTAGCAATACACTTCTTATAGTCTTCACACACAAGGAGACACCTTTTGTTGCCTCGCTTTTGTTTATAACAGAAACATGGTGGATTGACAGAACAGTAAGAGAATCAGAAGAAACAATGCCTTGTAGTGTTTCTTCTGACTTTTTAACATTCTAAGTTCGAGTCCTCGTGAGTTGATAAAATAGCAGCCATATACTGGTGTTAATGCTATCAACTAACCCCCTTCACTCAAAACTGCTGGTTTTGCATTTAAATTAGAAACTAAGTAATTTCTAATATAATACAGTATTTTATACAATTTGGGAAATTAGGAATTATGAAAATATCAGCAAGAATAATTTCTATACTCACAGCAATAATATATTCCACTGTAGAAAACTGAGGAATTATTTCTGCAGGTTGATGTTGTTCTGATATAGCAGAATATTGCTGAGGAAACTGGAAATAAAAACAAATATTAGAGAGGCAATCATAAAACATATCAAATTGAGAAAGAATAAGTTTTTCAACAAAGTCACAGCTTCAAAATCTTGTTTCAAACACATTCCTATTCTATTTCAAATGCTTTATATATATATATATATATATACACACACACACACACACACATATATCATCATCACCATGTGTATATATACATATCACCATCATCATCACTGTGTGTGTGTATATATATATATCATCATCATTTAATGTCCGTTGGCCATGCTGGCATGGGTTGGACAGTTTGACCAGGGCTAGTAAGCTGAGGGGTTGCACCAGACTAGTCTGATTTGGTAAGGTTTCTATTGTATATATGTATATATAAACAAGTACAGACGTTTGTTCAATAGGCACAACCTAAGGGTCTCCTTTAATTGCATGCCCAACATGAAAAGAATATTGGCAAACAGCCATAAAAGACAAGCAGAGGCTAGGTGCTCATGGAGGAAGTACAATGACTGCCCAGTTGGAGGGGGTGGGGGGCAATGTGAGGCTGTGGTGGTATTCAATCCTAACAACCAGACTAATAGCAGCAGTGGCTCATCCAACAACATCGACAACAATTGTAATGGTGGCAGTAGCAGCAACCGATTAAGTGGCAGAAACACCAGCACTGACAACTACAACCACAGCACCAACACCAGCACTGACAGCTACAACCACAGCACCAACACCAGAACTGACAACTACAACCACAGCACCAACACCAGAACTGACAACTACAACCACAGCAGCAACATCAACACTACAGCCAGGGATGACTACTGCAACCGCAACAACCACGGTGATATTGCTGAAACCACGTCCTGTAATAACAGCACTGATGACAGCGCCAACAGCAGTAGCAGCAGCAACTTCAGGCCCAGAGCCAACAGAAGATACACCAGAGGTAAGAACACAACCAGCACTCAAGTTCAGACACACATCAGATCAGCCGAAACTGCCTTTAAGTGGTGCCTGTACAACCACTTGTCCTCTTTTAGGGTTCCAGAAAGACGTTATATCAGGTCCCTGGACAGCTACATGTGACGCCTTAAGAATGAAAGAACTCCATATGAAATTAAATGGAAGATCATAGAGCAGCCAGGGTCCTGTATAACAGATAAAGACTGGTGCTCTCACATGTCATTTTGGTTTGTTTTCTATGGTTGGACGCCCTTCCTAACACCAGCCACTTTACAAAGTTACAGGGCATATTCATTCTTGTGGTACCCTTGGTACCACAAGATACCTCTGTACAGTGAGATGAACGAGAAGTTGAGTGTTGGTGAGATGAGTAATAGAGAAATGTCAAGACTAAAGGATCTTCCCAATCTCATGTCTCTGCTTTGTTGCCAACCTCTTTACAGAGCGAGAAACATGAGTGATAGCGTTTTAAAGCTCATTTTCCCTGGTGGTTTGGTCTTCTGCAGTGCTTTGTCATCTCCTTTGTGAGATGCAACATTTTCAGATCAGTCTTCACCACTTCATCCCATGTTTTCCTTCGTCTCCTCTGTATACAAATGCTATTCACTTTGAGCATAAAGCACTTCATACATCTAACCTCTATAATTCTTCTCTCTCAAAGGTATTTCCTACACATAGAAGCTGACTATGATGCTGCTATGCCAATCATTGAATATGATACTTTCCAGTACAACCTGATCAATTATACAGGTGACTAAGCTACATCCCAGTCCACAGGCATTTTAAGCATCTCAATAGTAATTCCTGGTGGTCAAGGGCCTTTTCCTGCCTTTGTATCCTTAATTGCTTCATCTATCATTCTGCTGTCAACTAGAATGGCTGGTCCATCTTTCTTTCTTGCTTTACTAGCCTCCCACAGAAGCACTTCCATGCATCTTTCTTTTAGAATCACTGAGCACAACTATACCATTATCCACCCATACACACTTTTCACCCACAACACCTTGTTTCTCATACATAGTTTTGCAACCTGGAATGCCTCACATCACATAAACACATAAATATGTGTGTGTGTGTGTGTGTTATGACAAAATTGCTTTCTGACAGTGTCAGAGACAAAGATAAAACTTTTACCTGATTTCTCTGGTAGCAAAAATTACAGGACCAAAGCTTAGCACGATAATCAACTTGGCTGGAATTGTGAAACAATAAAAGGTTGATATTACGAAAACAGGAAATATCTTGCAATTAAACTCAAACACAATCAAAGATAATTTTAAAAACCTACTGACTCCATGATGTTTGCATGTCTTCATGATTGTCATTGTTTTAACATCCACTTTTCTACACTTGCAGAGGGCAAACAGAGCTCATTGTGACTGATTTTCTATCAGTGTATGTCGTTCTAGTTTCCAACTATAATGGTTTCTAAGCAAGATAGTATTTCCTCGTGGCCAGACATGTTTTCATGGAAGACTGGAAACAAATGACCACTTGCATGGTGGTGATGGTCATTTACAACTCTCATGTAACATCAAGACAAGGAGACACACACATTTATATATGACAGGCTTCTCTACACCTGAATCTCTAAACTGAATAACACTATAGACCTGTATACATAAACGAAAGTATGAGATGTAAGCCAGCAAGACTGACAAAATCTCAGTTGCCTCCCAAACACATGGTTTCAGCTTCGGTCTCATAGCACAGCAGTTTGGACAAGTGTTTCTATTATAGCCCTGGGTCAGTCAAACTCTTGTGTGTGGATTTGAAAGCTGAAAGAAGTCCATCATGTATGTATACATCTATGTGTATGTATATACATGTATGCAAACAGACACGCATGCATGTGCGTTTCCTTGTTTTGATAGTGTGATAATCGTAAATAAGTATCACCTTCGTACAAGCAGTGTTATTTGTTTCCTATCTTCTATGGAAACATATCTGGCCAAGGGGAAATATTGTCTTGCTTGGAAACAGGTGAGGATTGGTGAAATGAAGGGCATCTAACTGTAAAAAATCTGCCTCAATGAATTCCACCTGAACTCTGCAAGAACCAGAAAGTAGTTAAAATGATAATGATGATGATGTGTGTCATCAGAAACTCTATCACAAGAAATATTTTTACAAAGAATTATATACAGAGATATACTTGCATAGCAAATGACATGATCTGAGATCGTGTACAAATTAAATTTAAATGTTGAAGTGAATCTAACGGGTTTTGTGTGTTTTAAATGGCTTATAAGCACCTTCCACACTGCAATTGTTTATATATATACAAATTTAGCTGAATAGCAGTTCATTATATTTTAGTGTCCCTATCACCACAAGCTTTATGAGGTACAAATAGTTATACATGTATAAGTGAGTCTCTGTGTATGTGTGTGTGTGTGTGCCTATTTTATATCAAATTGAAAAATGAATTATTTATATTCACTGCAAGAATTTTAACAATATGGCATAAACAATGATAATAATAATAATTTTACCAGAAGGGGTTCAGTACGGCTCTGCATGTCTGTCGTGAGCAGAGTATGGGGTCATACTGCAGTGGGGGTAAATCAACCCGTTCTTTCAGTGGTGTGAAAAGGGAGCCAAGTGGTACAACCATTCGTGTAGCTTCTAACCGACTGGATGGCCACACATTCCAGCTGAAACGAATGCCATCCCTGTCTTCATTCTGTTGAATGTACTCCTGGTATGTTGTCATCTTATGAGTTTGTCTTAGACACCTTTAAAAAGAAGATATTACAAGGATATTTTTTGAGAAATCCATTGAAGCAAACAAGCACCAAAAGTTACAAAGTGGGACATAAATCAGACACACAGCTTGGTTCCATGAGGTTGAGGTTGCTTGTGCAGGATACCTGCCGTATCTGGGTAGAAGTATTATTCAAACGGATGTAAGTTGGTCCTTAGTCTACAGTAGAATGGCTGTGGGAAAGACAAACTCTAGGGAACACCAGAGTCGAGAGAGAGAGAGACAGAGCGCCAACTGCGACATGCTGCAATGACATGGTAGAAGAAAACAATATAGACCGGAGATAGTCAGTATAGCCAGGAGGTTCTTACAAGATGTAGCTGAAGGTTTTACCTGATGTTCAGTCAGCAATACTGTCAAAAATGAAGGATCATTGGTGACATGTGAGAAAGTCTTCAGTAGGTATTGGTCTATAGAAGTTATATATCAGTATATATATATATATATATACATATATATA
>NC_068991.1:114233-116719 GCF_001194135.2 Octopus bimaculoides | reverse complement strand
ATATATATATATATATATATAAAGGAACAGAAACATTCCTGGTTATGAAAGAAATGATTGTTTACAACTCTTTTTGTCATCTTTGAAATGTTAGGGCCAAACAGGTCACCCATTTTGGTGATGGAACAGATGACACTATGTTTATGTTAGTGTTAGTAGAATGTGTGTGAGTGGTGCTATTTTAAGGAGATGGTCAAGAATATTTGTACGTTTATCAGGTGTTTTATCTCAGGGATATGAGAAACATTGTGACTTGTATAGAGTCAGCAGCTGAAGAAGTTTCTTCGTTCTAAAGAGAAAGTCTAATTTTGAGATGTAGTTTTGTCTGTTATAGATACAGAATTCCAATGAAAGAACAGTTATTATTGGTTCTTAAAGGTTTGTTTTGGCCATCACAGGTGAAACCATGCAAGATCGCCACGATCTATTAGGTTTTAGTTGTTCCTGAGTACAGAATGTCACGTTTTTACTCCCTTGACGTATTGTTTGGATATCGAAGGAAACTAATTTGTCCGGTTTCCATTGGGAAAGACGATGTCTAGCAGAGTTCACTAAAATATTTCGATCAGGCTTTTATAATCTACGATATTGAAACCATACATGTTTAATTCCCACTCTAAAGGAATGCGTTTCGTTGTGGGCAGCTCTGAATAAGTGATACAATAAATAGACAATGGGGTCGTCCCCACCTTGTTAATATATATATATATATATGAGAGCATCAGTGTGTCACAAAACAGGCCGAATGTAAAAGATTCAAGAACGTACGTATGTGTACATACGGTATAGGTACAAAGAAGTGGTCAACCACAATACATACATAGACACACAAGGAAAAGATCGACTTCGCATCAAAAACCGGCCAAAGTTGGAAGTCAACCGTTTCGGTGCAACAATTTGACATTCGTTTGTATTAAGTTATTCTTTCAATTATTGTTTGACTGGGTTTCATATGTAACAATACATAGTCGGGTGTGTTTTATACAATCACTATAACCCCAGACATACCTGTGTGGCTATTCTTGACAGAATTGTTAATAATTCATGAGAATGAAAAGATAAATTATTTTTATAGAAAGGCAACTTTGTAATTCTACTGAAGGGATTGTCCCCTTACAAGGATTGATTCCCTCTCTAATCCAGTTATGACCATTCCGTCTTTTTTCAAAGACAATAGAAAAGAGGACTACCTTATCCAACAGGGACTTCCTAATTTTGGGGCGAAATTCGAGAGAGAATTAGCTGCTATTTCTAGCAGATTGAAGAAGGCCCATGGAAAAGTGACGTTTGAGGAAATTAAGTTATTTAAAACGAACAAATAAATTGAGAATATAAAAGTTAATGAATAAAAAAGAAGAAAAGTCGACAAAGTTTAAGAAAAATTGTGGAGAATTGAGTAAAAATATTGACTTACTTTGATGTCAGAAATAATCAGAAATAAAGTCGAGTTGATGTTATAAAACGGGTTTGATGTGTAATGGTAGAGAGAGAGAGAGAGAGAGTGAGTAAATAAGAGAGAGTGAGTAAATAAAGAGAGAGGGAGTAAATAAGGTGAGAGTGAGTAAATAAGAGAGAGAGAAAGTGGGAGGGAGTGAGTAAATAAGGCTGCTAGAGAGAGAGAGAGAGAGTGGGAGGGAGAGATGTGGACACGACTTCGCTGCCACGTACCGACTCCCAGAAGGCAGTGCGTAAAAAAGAGGTGTTTACTTCCGGTGATGGCCTCCGACTTAAACAAAGGTCAAACATCAGAATCGTTGGAATCAAATTCTGTTTTTACCTCAAATATTTCCGCTGCACTTGAAGAATTCTTGAAACACGGTAAAATCATTCTTGAAGATGGCATTGCAGAATTTAACAGGAAAGGTATGATCTTTAATTCTGCTGTTTAACCCCAGGTTTGCCCGAATTGAGCAGACGGGTCATGAAAGGTATTCCAACTGGTCTTCTTAGTCCGACCGGTTTCTCATATATCTTCCTTTTTTTTTTAAGAAAGTAGGAGTATGAGGTGTGGAAATTGGTCCGCTATTTAACCTAAGATCGCCCAATTGACCTTATACTCGACTGGTTACATATTTAATATCCACCTCAGAAGGATGAAAGGAACAGCTGACCTCGTCTAGATTTGATCACAGAATGTAAATGGAAAGAAGAAACTAGTTTTCTTTATATATTTCATCTCTTAACATTTGTGCAGTGAAATATAAGCGTAAATAAATTCAGTTTGCTGTTTCCATTTTGCAGGACAGTTTTTTGTACACAACTTGGAAGGTATGTACACAAGGGAAGGTATGTCGGAAGAAAGTAATTCAACAACGCGGGTTGATGAACCGTAAGACGTGTGGCCAGAACCTCCTGGAAAATAACCATAGCGAGAGACATTCCACAGTTGAATTAGAACAGTCACAAACAGCGAAAGAAGACATGCACCCAACACCAGAGCTGAAGACACCTCCGAAAGGAGGGGCCCCGCCACGTCAAAACGGTAG
>NC_068991.1:105673-114223 GCF_001194135.2 Octopus bimaculoides | reverse complement strand
ACAGTCACAAACAGCGAAAGAAGACATGCACCCAACACCAGAGCTGAAGACACCTCCGAAAGGAGGGGCCCCGCCACGTCAAAACGGTAGAGGAGTAGGGGCCGAAACCGGACGTGGTTCCTCCTGATGATGTCTTGAGCTAACTGGATCCTATAAAGGAGCTGTTGTGGTAGCAGACCACGAAACATGGTTGAAATTCCTTCCTAATGCTAACTAAATACTGCAAAGATGTTCGGCGCTCTACCAATTTTTCTTACTCTAAAGTGGGCTGCTAGAGCCTGTTCTCTTGAATGGACGATCGCCTGGAGCACTCAAATAACTTACACAATTTTTTTAAATCTAGTTAATAACAACTTAATAAGAACATGGGAACACTCCCGGAACAAAGAAGATGAGACAACGTGAGTTGGGGGATGAAGGGGGCGAGAGGGTTGTGTGGTGATATGGCCTGTCACACGATTTGGTGTGAAATATTTCAAATTTTGCCGAGTTACAAATTTACTCCACGGTGTGCTTGATCATAAAACTATTGATCTTTTTTTTTTTTTGACTGCAATTTCCTGCTGGTGTAGTGAAGATGGTTAGTTGGAAGGTGTTGTTGAAGAAGTTGGTAGTGTACATTGCAGGGCTGATCGAAAGTGCTGAGTACCCAAGCACTGACCTTGGCAGCATTATTGATGTTGCCAATGTTGTACCTTCTTTGAAACGTACCATCTTTGCGATACGTGTTGCTCCATAAGCTAGAATTTTAGTAATTCTACAATCCTAATGTTTAAGGTCAGTGTAATTAATAACCAGGAAAGAACAGGTACACTAAAGCTGATATATGCAGCACCAGTTATATACTGTATTATTCAATGTAATCAACTTCAATTGACTTTGAACCTAAATAATTAACATATTAGTGGCAAAATCAGTAGAATGATTTATGTTTGAATCCTGCCCAGATCGACTTTGCTTTCTATTTTCCTTGAGTCTCTTCTCAATAAAAATCAAATACCACATCAACATCACCTTCTTACTTGCTGTCTTTAGTTGGAGAGTTTGATAAGATCTGAAAGGTCTGAGGACTGTGTAGCGTTCAATGTTTGAGCATGGTTTATACTGCCAGACAACCACTATACAGAATGCACTGAGTGTTTTATCATGGCCCCTGCATTTGTGAGCTTGCAAAACTGTGATTTGTTTGTCTTGCCCTTATGTGCATGTGAAACCCCTATTTAACTTTTCATTATATAATTTGTGTTTTTCAGATTGTCTTGAAAATTTCATTTCCTCAAAAGTGGGAAAAATGTTTCAGCTCGCCAACACATACAATACGTTGTTTAGAAGGTAAGGTATTCAAATTTAAAATTTGCAAGATGAATTTATGAAAGCATAAGATGACATAAGCTCAGTATTTAATATAGTGATTCTGTGGTAAATGTGTTGTGATATAGACTTTGTGATCAGCACAAGGAACCTTATTAGGTGAAGTGTGTCCTTTACTTGACAGTTAAACTACCCAAACATAATTTTATGGATAAACAGTCATGTGGGTGAGAAGCTGTTAAATGTAGAGAAAAAAAGTGACTTTGAAAGACTTTGTTAAAAAAATCCAACCTATGTTAGTGTGAAGTGGTTATTTTGAAGAATTATAAGCATTGCCAGGCAAAATGCTGCCAAGTATTTTGTTTGTCTTTATATTTTGAGTTCAAATTCTGCCAATGTCAGCTTTGCCTTTCATCCTCTTGGAGTCAATGAAATAATTATCAGTTGGGGGTTGATGTCATTGACTTCCTTCCTCCCCCAAAATTGCTAACCTTGTGCCAAAATTTGAAACCCACATTGCAGTGTGACATTGTTGTTGCAAAAATGACATCTGAAAATTAAACTTAATTTTTCAATTTCAATATAACTCAATGCATCTGTCTATTATTTAATCGAAGTCACAAAAAACAATAGCAAAAGACTTTTGGTTGTTCTAAGAATGAACCCATAAAACTTTTTGTCTCCTTATTTTCCCCAGGTACAATTCCTACATCATGTATGACTAGTTTGCTATAAGTAGGGAACTTATTTTAAAACTATTTCTCTAATGATATATACAAGTTCGAGTTGGTGACAAAAAATATTCCTGCTTGATTATAATAGGACAAAATGTAGATGTATAGAATAGTAATGATAATGGTGATAATATTTAATGTTTGAAATTCTTTTTTTATCTAACAAAACATTTTTTATTCACTTCTTCCTGTTTTACTGAATTTACGACAGCCTTGGCATTCAAAATCGAAAGGAACTGGATTTACAGCTAGGAAAGCATTTCAGGTAAATAATTTTAACTAAATTATGGTATTGTGGGTTGTTTTATCTAGTGGTAAAGCTGTTAGAAATGATGATTTCATCAGTTCAAATACTGCCTTGGCCTTTCTTACATTAACCCTAAATGTGTAGGGGTTATCATCATCATCATTTAACATCCATTTTCCATGCTAGCATGGGATTAGTTAGAGACATTTCAAGAACACCCATTATTATTATTATTATTATTAGTAGTAGTAGTAGTAGTAGTAGTAGTAGTAGTATTTCTTCACTATTGACCCAAATCAACAAAACATGAAGGGACTTAAATACTTTGTCTAGTGTTATTGATTTTGCCAGTCCTTGAAATTAATATCTGACTTTGGTGCAAAGCCACAACTTTTGGGAAGGGTTTTTAGTTAATTCAATCATAGTTGTTGGCTATTTTATTTACTCTGAAAGGATGAAATATAGAGTTGACTACAGCAGGATTTGAACTCAGAATGTAATTCTCTCACACACCACTCTAACAGTGATTTCTTTGGCATAAGGTCAGTTGTTTTGAGGGGAGGGATTAGTTAACACCTTCAGTTCCAGTGTTATTTTATTGATGCAGGAGGGACAAAAGCTACTGAATTAATACTTCCTCCTGTGACTCCTTCCTATTCCTTCAGTATAGTGCTGACCAACATGGCTTCTGTGGTGATGTTGTCTGCATACATTGACACAGCCTTCTTGTATCCTAGATGAAATGGGATGCCCCTCAACACCACTAACTTCTGCATTTCTGCAACACTGGCTCATGAGATCAAATATGTAGAAGCAATGTGAAAGGACATAGGTTAAGCATGAGATTTGAAATGATTTTGACCAGTGGCCATTTAGTCTGGTCACAGAACAAAAGCTTCTCGTCATTGAAGGGACCCAACCTGCAAACAAAATCAAAACTAGGTGCACTGAATACTGATAAGCAAATTTGTCTAAGGCTTTTGGATTGATCCGAATGGATCAGAGCTTCATCAAAACCATACTTAACCCTTTCAATACAATATTTATTTTGAGATGCTCTGTGTTTCTTTCAATTAATTTTAGATATAACAAAGAATTTAGTAAAATAACTTAGTTATCATTCAGCTAGTGTTAGGAACATAAATTGTGACTAAAGTTTGGTGGAAGATTTTAATTCAAAACTTATGAAAATGAGACATTTGTACTCAGAGCCAGAGGTGGTTTCAGTCGGGTTAGTATTGAAAGGGTTAATAGTCACCTACTCTGGGATGTATTGCTTGAGGAAAGAGATGGTTGTGAATAGAACTGCCAGGAATCCTGCACGTCTACATGCTCCTAACCACATTACTAACAAGCACCATGTACCATGGCCAAAATCTTAAATTCTGAGTTCAGAGTTATGGGCCAGAAATCACCACTGATGTTCATTAGTGCTCCTTTCCTCAGCTAACACAACTGTGAATGTTCCCTGTCCACTACACTTCACCCCCACTGTACCATATCAATACTCCACCCCACTGCACTACACCCTGCCTTAAAGTTGGTGAAAAGAAACAAAAATGATGAATCAAATTTCTTCATTTGAAATGTCAGTATTTTTATTTGTTTTAGAAATTCTTCCGTAAAAGAGCTGGCAAATAATCTCATTGAATTCGAGGTAATGCATGACATTTTTGTAGTATTTCTTTAACATTTTTTATTGTTTTACTAATATATATATATATATAATTTATATTATTATTTCATTGAATGCCACGCATCCATTTCCAAATAAGTTTATCTTCACCTTTTTGATGTGATTCTATACTGTTTTCTCCCCCATCCTTCTCTAATTCCCTTTTTCTCTCCTTCACTGTTTTCCATCTGTTTCTCTCTCTCTCCCCCTCTTTCTTTTTTCTCTCTCTCTCGTTGCTCACATGTGACCATCATCCATCTTGCTTTTCCTGCACGACTTTCTAAGGACTGGACATCTTCTATCTCTCTCTTCTATCTTTTCCCTTTTCAAAGAAAATATTTCTCCCAGTGTTCACTATTTTCCCCTCGTTCTGGTCTAATAACCTTCCATGTTTGTTTTCGTTCAGTTTCCTTGTATGTCTCCACTGTCCTGTTTTCGTTCCCAACTTTGAGCCTCCATACATCCCAAATTTTATTTTGGAATTTATGGGGGCAACTGTCTTCGAAGATTCATATTGTCGTTGAATGCTCTCATATATTTTTACTTTTTTTTTTGTGTGTATGTACATGTATGGGGCAGATGAGACTCCTTACCCATGGTGATGGCAACTCATCTAGGAGAAGAAAAACTCATATATATGTGTGTATATATATATATATATATATATATATATATATATGTACGCACACACACACACACCCATCATCTTCTTCATGGTTGATATTGCTTTGACAAAATTTGTCAATTTCCATTATTGCTGTAATAATTGTTTTTTTTTACAGCTAACTAATTATACAGTTGATTTTGTATAAGAGGATATATATTATTAGACCCTCTTTAACAAAAACTAGAATTTGTGTATATATTTGTGTATATATTTGTGTATATATTTGTGTATATATTTGTGTATATATTTGGATATGTATGCAATCATCTGCTCATCAAACATTTTCTTTACCTCATGAAAATACTTCAAGACTAACAAGTTACACAAGAGGTGGAAGTGTCAGTTTTTTATCTTCAAAAAAAGTTCAAACATAAAACATTTACACATCTCCTCAAAAGCACACCGACATTTCTTGTGTAATTAGCTAATTCATGCCTAGCCAACCTTCTTTAATGTTCTCTTTTGGTTTGTATCCTTTTTACAGATAGAATGGGATCAGTTTCTTCACACTGTTGATGCTGCTATCCATGGTGAGTCCCGTGAGAAAACTAAAATACTTGAGGCTGGAGAGTATTTATCCCAGCAACTAACAGTTGTTGATGTAGTAGAGGGAAATTCAGTTACTCTGGACAAATTACTCCCAGCTTTCACTTCTCCTTATTTACTACTTGTTCTCCAGCGCCACTTTGCATGACTACCCTGACGTAAACACGTAATGGAGCTAGAAACTCGGAAGGTAGGCTTGTTTCTTCCCCCCCACCACCAGTCTACAATAACTCTTGCAATCATATTTGTTGTCTCACTTTCTTCTGCAGATAGGTTATGTAACATTCCTTTTTACATGTTAACCTACTTGTGATCCTGTATTTATGTATATATAGGTTACAGACAGGCTAACAGCAGTGGTAACCATAAAATGTGGCAGGTGCACAGAGGCATTAAACATGGAAAACAGTGAGAAGGCTCCCTA
The DNA here is from genome assembly GCF_001194135.2 of Octopus bimaculoides. Taxonomy (NCBI): domain Eukaryota; kingdom Metazoa; phylum Mollusca; class Cephalopoda; order Octopoda; family Octopodidae; genus Octopus; species Octopus bimaculoides. The sequence continues at coordinate 108,619 of NC_068991.1, read as the reverse complement.
GAAATAGGTCTCTTTACTAACCAAATGACTTAATTGGCAGCAGGTGCCACAACAGAACTTTCTCCAGCTGGTTCTGTTCTAGAAACTAGACTTGCAGAAAATTCTCCTCCACTGCTAATAAGATCACATAGGTAATAGAAACTATTGACTACCTCCAGAGAACCATCTGTGCATTTCAGAAAATTTGTCTCTTATATGTCTTTAGTTTTTGCTCCTATGTATCTGTTGAATACTGAGTCTTCTTTGTCTGTTCACCTTCTTGTAATCCAACACCCCAAAATGGCCTGCCAGTAACAACACTTCGCTCTAAGTTCATGGATTATTTTCTTTCCCTTATTTGATAAGAAGAATGCTTCCCAAAATATTATAAAAGTATTAAACAACCTATGTAAAGTTATACAATATATTTTCTATGGCTTTTATTTATTGACATCATTTTACATATTTTGCCTAACTTTTCACTTACCTTGCTCAGAATATACCCTTCTAGATTATAAACAATGTTTCTAAGAAGTTTAAGATATCTATTCAGAACTGCTAAGTTGCCATTAATATAAGAAATATTTGAAAAAATATTTAAATTTACTATTAACCCTAAAAATTTTTTTTTTTTCCACCTTATGTCCCTAAATACTTAAATTGATAAAATTACTGACACAGTTTTATTTCATTTTGCAGTCAGATTTGAAAGCTTTAGGCTGTGATATTCTACTTCTTTTCTTTGGATCACAGAAGTCTATTAAACAGTGGTTGGCAGAAACGAAATCTTCTTTCCCTTCTTTTCAAGATTCTTCAAAAAATGTGAGACATTTAAAAATATTTTTCAGAAATGTTGAATTCTAAATATTACCAACAGTTGGAGAGTTGCTGCTGCTGCTAACCCAAATGCTGAGCAGTTGAAAATAACAAAATCTATGCAAATGCACAGATCTTTGACTAAGATAGGCCTTTGCACCCAAAATTTAAAGTTCCTTTTTTCCTTTTGAAAACTCTGCATCATTAGAAGCTTTCCGTATTTCTCTTTTCTTTCATTTTCTACTTCTCTATTACAATGCTTCAAGTGAGCTACAATGTTGAGTGGTTGGCGTTAGGAAGGGCATCCAGCTGTAGAAACTCTGCCAAATTAGATTGGAGCCTGGTGTTGCCATCCGGTTTCACCAGTCCTCAGTCAAATCGTCCAACCCATGCTAGCATGGAAAGCGGACGTTAAACGATGATGATGATATATAACTTTTTCCACAGAATAACATGGAAGGGCTCAATATATTGAGCAAATATCAAAGTTCAAGGAGCGAGAGAAAACAGATTAATTTATCATCCTCCTTGTCCGGCCAATACATATTCAAATTGGGAATACAATCAAATATATACATATATATTTTTATTATATAATTCCAAGGTTGGGTGATCACAAGATATATACAGAAAATTACATCTGATAAAATAAATTAAAATCACAAGCAGGTGAGATGTTGATTTACGATAGCCCTTGAATGAAATAAAATTAAGTAGAGTAAAACGATTTTAAATTGTCCTCGAATGAAATAAAAATAAAGCAGTTCATGGCTGAAATAAAAATATAATGAAGTGAGATATCTTGCAATCGTTTCAGGGAATACACAAAGAAAAAACTTTTTCCTTTGACTTTGGTGGCTGCATTTCCTTCATCAGAGATAGAATTTTTAAAGTTTTTTAAAAAGAGTTTTTCCCACAACCACTGTGTGATCTTGATAATAAATATAGAAAAGCCGAAAGAGTTGTAAATGAGTCTAAAGGAAAAAATAAAAATGAAAATTCCAAGTGGTCCGGTGTGTATAAAATACTAAATTATATGCCTGAATAAAGATGAGTGGAGATCTATATCGGAGAATTCATTTAAAAAACTTTTTGTTAAGGTGTGGATTTCTATAGATGCAACACACACACACACACACAAACTGAGCTATACTATAGGTATAGATAGATATACACGTGGGGTGGGGGTAATCTTGCTTGTAACTTTTTGTCACTTAATCACAATTTTTTTTTTTTTTTCTAGATTTACTCTGCTCTTGGATTAAGTAGATCTGTCAAGGAAGTAAGATATTTGTATTATACTCTTTCCTATATATATATATATGTGTGTGTGTATATATAGTTAAATATTTCTTTAGCTGGAGTCAGACCTTACTTTGATAAATTCCACCCCTTGTTTTATTTCCATTTTTTACATAGATTTTAGGAATGACTTAATTCACAAGTTTGTGTCTGAGATCAGTGAGAAGACTAATATATTGGAAGAGAAGAATGAACATCACATAATCCCATACTATTCTCCTGTAACAGCTGTCCTCATCCATTCACAACACATGACCATACCAGCGCAGCCGTCTCTCTTGCACACCACATCTGATGCTTCTTGAATCCAACTTTTCTCTCAGGGCACTTACACTCTGTTGTGTATGCATACTGACAATACACATCCATTGGAGCATACCGGCTTCATTGCTTGCGAGCTTATGCATGTCATCAGCAGTCATGGCCCATGATTCACTGCCATGTAGCATGGCAGTTCGCACACATGCGTCATAGTCTACCTTTTACTCTGAGTGAGAGGCCCTTTGTCACCAGCGGAAGTAGGGGCTCTCTGAACTTTGCCCAGGCTATTCTTATCCTAGCAGCTACACTTTCAGAGCTTCCTGCCCCTACAAATGATTTGGTCACCTAGGTAACGGAAGCTATCAACTACTTCTAGTTTTTCTCCCTGGAATGTGACACAAGTTGTTCTCTGCACATTTTCAGTGTTTATTACTCCTGAGCATCTGCCACATACAAAAACTATCTTCCCAGTTAGCCTTCCTTTGATATTACTACACCTCTTGTGTGTCCATGGCTTACACTGGGTACATCTTATGGAGTTTCTACCTATGCCTTTTGTACAGATCGATTGTGGTTTGTCTGCCTTCC
>NC_068991.1:84322-105663 GCF_001194135.2 Octopus bimaculoides | reverse complement strand
TTACTCCTGAGCATCTGCCACATACAAAAACTATCTTCCCAGTTAGCCTTCCTTTGATATTACTACACCTCTTGTGTGTCCATGGCTTACACTGGGTACATCTTATGGAGTTTCTACCTATGCCTTTTGTACAGATCGATTGTGGTTTGTCTGCCTTCCTACTTATTAAGACTTTGGTTTTAGCTAGGTTGACTCTAAAGCCCTTCGATTCTAATCCTTGCTTCCACACCTAAAACTTCTCCTCTAGTTCTGATAATGACTCAGCAGTTAGAGCAAGGTCATCAGCATAGAGGAGCTCTCAGGGGCATCCTGTCTTGAATTCCTCTGTTATTGCCTGGAGGACTATGATGAATCCTTCTTTGAATTTCTAACCCTAACCCACCTAGGTATATTTCCCTCCCATAAATGTACAATTTGTAATCTCAAGGAATTGACGATATTAATTTATTTATTTACAGGTGTTTTGTATGAAGACCATGCAATATTATGCTTCTGAAATGGCTTCTGATGGGATTATCCCAACTCCATATAAAGATTTTAATGAAGATATTTACCAAGTAAGGACATTTTAATGTCTAACCACTCAATTTCATTTAAATTATCACTTCTAGAGCATGGTTGATGCCAGTGCTAGCTGACTGGTCCCATGCCGGTGGCATGTAAAAAGTACCATTTGAGCGTGGCCAATGCCAGTACCACCTGACTGGCCCTCATGCCGGTGGCACGTAAAAAGCATCCACTACACTCTCGGTGTGGTTGGCATTAGAAAGAGCATCCAGCTGTAGAAACATTGCCAGATCATATTGGAACCTGGTGCAGCCCTCTGGCTTGCCAGCCCTCAGTCACACCGTCCAACCCATGCCAGCATGAAAAGCTGACGTTAAACGATGATGATGATGAGTGAGATGAAATGTGATAACTTATTCTGAAATTATAAGTTAGGATGGAAATCATAACTTTTAGTTCTATTTCCATCATAAACTTAAGACTACGACTGGATGTTAAAGACTGAGCAAAACAATGCGAATTACATGAGAAGAATGATCGCAGGAACCACACAAGTCCATATACAGTAGTCCCTTATCATATCACAGTCCACCCCTTGCGCACTCAGTATATCACGGTTCACCTATCATGCACTCAGTACATCGTGGATTTTTGTGAATTTCTACGGCAAACTCCTCAGTATATCTGGATTTCTGCAGTTGATAGGGATTTATATTTGAATTATTTCTGTGGGAGGTTTTGAAATGTAACACCCACAGTAGTCAAGAGATTACTGTATACCCTACTTGTACAGACACACAACTTGTGATATTAAGAGCATTGACTGAAAATTAAAACCTGATACAGTTTGATTCTAAACTTTATTATTTCTTGCTAGATGGGTGGTGATTTCATCATTGACCAAACTGGTAAAATCTTGTTTACCTATCGCAGTCAGACTCCAAGTGATCGACCTTCTGCTGAGCAAATTTTAGGAACCTTAAAGGTCAGTAAACATCATTGCTGTTGACAATCTTTGTATCATTATAAATTTTTATGAGATTATTAAAAATTTGGTATTGTTGCCATGATGACAATATTTAGAGAAGGGAATACTCAATAATGAAACTATTTCTATATTAAAACAGCAGAGAAGTTGATTACCTTTGCTATGGAGAAGTCGTACTTGATGGAATCAGCCAACAACATAAGACCAAAGTCTTTTATTATTCATTAATCACACATGGGTGCAGTGATGGGTGAGATTGCTCTCAAGAGCCAGGGGAACTGAGGTGTGTAGAATGAAACAACCGACCCAGACACACAATACTGCTTGCATTCAAACTCGAGATCGTCACTTTGGGCAAGTTTCTTACGTAATAGACCTGGGCTGACCAAAGCCTTGTGAATGGGTAGGGCAGATGGAAACTGAAAGAAGCCTATTATGTGTATATATATCCTTATCTTGATGTCACATGATGGTCCTAAATGAGCATCACCATTCTACAAATGATGTCATTTCCACTTTTCAAATAACTTGTCTGGTCATGAGGAAATACTCAGTGCTTGGCAACAAGTGAGGGTTGGTGACAGGAACGGCACCTGGCTGTTGAATATTTATCTAAGCAAATTTCATTTAGCTAAAGCAAAAAATGGAAAAGCAGACATTAAAATGGTGTTGTGATGATAATGATGCTATTCATTTGCACTCTCTCTCTCTTACCAACTAACCCTAACCCTTTAATACTGCAAGTTACCACTTCCTCTTCCCAATGGGGAGTTCATTACCACTGCCCGTTTTTAAAACAACCATCACTTATGCTCTCACCAACAAACTGTCAGCTGCTGATATGAATATCTCTCTCTTATTACACCCTCTCATTACTGCTCCATCATCATTACTCCCTGTAGCACAGTCTCCTTCTTTACCGTTTCCTCTTCCACACTATTATCCCAATCATATTCTCTCACTTTTGTTTCTCTTCTACAATCACTTTTTCCTCTAGCTATTGCTAATAAAGAGATGCCCATTCATTTGAATCTGATGATCCATTCTGATGCCATTCACTTTCTCCCCATATGCAATCCTTCAGAAACAACTAAAAAAGATGAATCTGACTGAATAATCTATATTGAGTGACTTTTCTCCTATTTGGATATTCAAACACATCCACCCACACATAATTTAGCATATGTGTGTATGTACATGCACACATCTTTTATGTGTTTGTTGGGGAGGGTTATTGTAAACATGACTATTCTTCAGTTTTTACTTTCCTTTTAAATAATCCATGTTTTGTCTGGAACAATAAATTTCTGGTGTTTCTTTATAATAATCATCTTCTGTATGTTGTTATTAATGAGATTTCATGGAGTCAATGTGTAGAAATGTAGATTAATACTGAATACGTTTTTGATTCTGTTCATACACTAATGCCCACCTTGGGAGTCTCATAACACATTCACAAGAGACACTAGTGTGTTTTGTGAAATAATGTCTAAATTGTTGCACTTCCCATCAATGTCCCTTTCACTTCTTACATTGATCTAAGTGAAACAGAAATATCCTATCACTCAATCTGATTGAAACATCAATATTTCACCAATGTCATCCCTCCTTTACCAATCAGCTCTTTGATATTGCAACATTTAGGAACTACATTGATAAAATGAAACATTAAGTCTAAATAGATAATCTTGACCTCCAGCTTGACATATGAGCTGCATTAGAACACAGAATACTGCTTTATTCAAGTTGAGAGTATCTCTCATCGGAACTCATGGTGTATAAAAGTACTCGTAGTTATATTGCTGACAGACAAGAATTGTCTGCTGTGGCTGCTGGAAGTGCCTGATCACCTGATTTCATCCTACTATTGGTTCCTCAGTGACAAAATGTCCAGCAGCACAATATCAGCCAAATTTCTTGTCAACTATATATAGAATTTCAGTGTCTGTTCAGGCACATCACTGAGAAACCCATATTAGGGTGCAATCGGAGGATCTTGCAGTTCTGGGGGCTGTAGCAAGTGCTTCAATGCACCATGAGTCCATATGAAAGGTCCTCTCAAAGTTAACACAGCATTCCGTTTTCTAACACAACATCCGTGTTAAGTTGGAAATCTAGATTTCTTTTTGGTATTAATACTGCTTCTGTAGCTCTTAATTATTTATTAAGTCTAAATATTTTATGATATTTCAGAATTTTCCTGTGTAAAACGAAGCATGTGGTATCTATGAAGGCCCCAGATGAAAGCAAAAACATTGAAACCTTGGGCTGGAAATCTCAACACATGTCTTGAAGTTGATCATTGTTCATTTGTTTATTATTATATACATTAACGACTATATTTGTAATTATTTTTACCAGATGTTAACATCATGACCATCATCAATGTTAACACTATCGATTTTGATAATACAGATGTCTTTTATTTCTAAATGAATTCCTGAATGCACATACCGGCAGGGGTGGACTGAGCTGTTGTTAACTCTCTTTGATATCAATGCTAAGGGGCCTGGTGAACAGTTATGCTTGAGGACCCTTATTACTCTCAGTATGCCACTGTATACAGGGCTGCTAACTATAACTGCTGCATTTAGTCCTTCAAATTTTTATTTTTTAATTTGCTTGTTTTAATAAAAGTTTATTACATTCATGAAAAATTAAGGTAGTGTTTAAAAGTAAATATTTTTGTTGTTGTTTATAAATGTATTGGTGCTCTTCATGTGAACTTGCAAAAGTGTTGGTGAGCAGTGTCCTACAGACAGTCATTGGTAAGTTGTCTCTAAACTGCATCATATACTTCTTTCAGGGTTGGCTGTGAAAATGTTCTAGGAGTGGCTGTGTGGTAAGTAGCTTGCTTACCAACCACATGGTTCCGGGTTCAGTCCCACTGCGTGGCACCTTGGGCAAGTGTCTTCTACTATTGCCCCGGGCCGACCAAAGCCTTGTGAGTTGATTTAGTAGACAGAAACTGAAAGAAGCATGTCGTATATATATATATATATATATATATATATATATATGTATGTATATGTATGTGTGTGTATATGTTTGTGTGTCTGCATTTGTCCCTCCAACATCGCTTGACAACCGATACTGGTATGTTTACATCCCCGTAACTTAGCGGTTCAGCAAAAGAGACTGATAAAATAAGTACTAGGTTATAGAACAAGTCCTGGGGTCGATTTGCTCGACTAAAGGCGGTGCTCCAGCATGGCCACAGTCAAATGACTGAAACAAGTAAAAGAGTAAATATTTGGGTTACCACTTGTTACTAGTGTTGAGTGCTATTTCTAGCATCAGAAGTCACCCGTTGTACAAAGAAAATGGAAATCTATTTGGATTTTTGATAAAGAAATTTTTTTTTTTTTTTCATACACTAAAAGCAAAAAACTCATTACTGCAAATCACAAAATGTTAAGGGAGTTTGAACATCGTTATTCTTCTTCTCGGTGTAATTGTAGTCGTGGTCAAAAAGTTAGCTGCTGAATATTGTGGGGGATCATTCATTGTGGTTGTTACCAGCATGGGTCAGCTGTCCACATCTGTTTGCCATCTTGCTGTTTCTCAATTGTCTCTCCAGACTCTCTGTCAAGTAGTCAAGGTACACTGATGGTTAGGTTCAGAAAGAAGCATACCAAAAGATAAATCCTTGCTCGAACCTTTGCCACATGAAATCATTATCAGTTAGATTTTTGTTGATCACATGGGTAATATTCTCACAAATTGTGACATTGGGTGTAGTGAACTGACTGTTGAATATTCCCACTTCACATCACAAAGGATCACCAACTTGTGACAAAAAAAAGTATGGAACTCAGAGTTTCCTGGTGTCCCAGCAGATCACTGATAATCTAGTAATACATTAAGTCAGAATGAATCTTGCCTACTTGCTTGTAATGTTACTCAGACAAACTGGTGCATAATGGGAAAATGCTATGAATTTAGTTCTCTCCTGAAATGTAAATACGAGTGGAATGAAACAAATTTCGTGTAAATTGGATAAGGGGTTGTGAAGATAGTAAGGGTTTTCAGAGTATAAATACCCAAAATGGTGCATAATTGGAAAAGTCTCCGAAATTAACTTGATCCTGGAAGGGAAGCAACTCTTACCTTTCGATATACAATGACTTGACAACAAAAAATGTTTCTATTTTCGCTTTTCTGAAACACAATATTTTAATCATTTAGAAATATTTTTAAGTGAATGAGATTTCAAAAATGCGAGTTGTTTATACAATAAGTATTAATATTTTAGCTTTCTTTAAACTGACAATATTTTAATGGTTTTTAAAATTATTTTCAAGTGAATACCATTACAAAAATTCTTTTTGGCATAAATATTTCGTAAAAGATCCGGGGGTTTATTCCATCTCAATCACAGATTTTAAAATTAATTTTCAAGATCCGATCGTAAGCTCAGTGTGAAATAATTTTCTCCTATAGGTTTATTTTGAGTGCATTCAACATATCTCACTGCCAAAGATTTGGCTGCTATTTCTAGCACACCCTGCTACCATGTAACAGCTATTTGCGATAAAGGACCCGAAATACCTGTTACGTGGTAGCAGGGCGTGCAAGAAATAGCAGCCAAATATTTCCTTTTTGTGAGGAAAGGAGCTACGTACGCTTGATTTTTGATGTCACGTCCGTTGAAAGCATGCAAAATAACCTGGAAAAGAAAAAAAACACGAAACAAAACACCGTTGCTGGGAAACTCAAACTTTCCCGGTGACCCAACGGGTCACTGGTAGTCTAGTCTACTATAAATGGCATGCGCTAGTCTCGAACCTCGGCCCGCGATGTTTACATTTGATATCACCTTAGAATGTATCGAGTTCTACAATATCCAGTGTGCCTTTCCCGTTTTGGGGAAGATCTAACTGCTATTTCTGGTACTATTCAAGAAGAGTGGTCCCGGTGCGCGCATCCGCGCTAGCTAGTCGTGACTCGTCGTTCCTACAACGACTATCTAGCGCGTATGCGCAAATCATGTATGAGGGTTTTTTTTTAAACAAAGTAAATATTTTTTTTTTTGTTGAATAGTACCCTATTTCTACCATGTTGATCTTTGTTATTGTTTCCGTTACTAAGGAAGCGCTTTCATTGGTTACCTGGTTACCCAATCGATTATTTCAATCATGGCTGACGAAGGTGACTTGAAGCAGTCTTCTTATGAACCAGAGACACTGCAACACGGAGCTGATAACGACAAAACATGGTCCGTAAATAGAACAGAAACTAGCAGTAGTGCAGGAGGACAAAGGATCGAATTTGATGACAGGTTAATAGAGATGTCGAGCAATGATAGCGCTGCTAAATCAACTTACGTCCGCAACACCGTTCCCACGACAGAAAATCCGTTTGAAAAAGCCAACAGATATTTATATAAGCATAATTTGTTCTCGCTTTTTCAGGTAAGGTGTCTTTCCCACCCCACCTCATTCTCTGTCTGTCTTTCTCTGTGTTTCTGGCGTTTTTCAAGATACGTTTAACTGAGTGCTTAAGATGCTTGTTTCACAAAGTTAAGTTCAATTCTGGTGTAACATCTTGGGCAAATATCTTTTACCATAGTCAAGTCATGTCAATGAAACCTGGTCGATAGAAACCATGAATTCCATCAAAAGATTTTACTTGTTAATGGAAAACCCTACTTTGCCATATGTTAATTCTGTTTGTCTATGTTAGTCTCTGTGTGTCTGTATGCGTGTGCGTGCGTGTGTGTATTTTCTTTTTGCATTCATACTATTTCAAACACTCCCTAGAAAACAAATTATAAATGTAACTCTCCATCCTAGAATTTTAGCAAATCCTAAATCTATCATAATATTTTTTGTTTATAACAAATAACGCTAAACTGTCTATATTCCATGTCATTCTCTACAACAGTATAGCCTTGAACCAAAACTGTCAATGGACTAATAACATTTTGATGTTTATAATGCACCAATTTATGGATTCACTGAAAGGGGAATAAAAGGTGCCTGCTGGCGTGGGGACATTGGAATAGGCTGTAGATTTACTCATCCAAAATCCTATGTGAGCGATTCTTGTTTCACTCACCTGAAGACCAGGAAGAATGGCTGCTAACAACACAGGGTCAGGTCACAAGATGCAATGGGAATGTTTGGATGGCACATGCACTGCTCCTAAGAGGCAACAAACCGTGGATGCAGTCCAGAGAGTAGCTGCTGAACAATGAGCTTTTTTGGAGGTTGTATAGAGGATTGTAAGGCAGCTGACATGGCTTCACCAGACATCAAGTCTAAGAAACACATACCAGCACTTAAGACTACTTCAAACAACAAAGGAACCAAGGTGGCCACCTCTAATACATCTACACATGTCAGGGCAGTGGCCACTCCCGGCACCCCGTATGTCACACCAGTATTCCTTCTGAACTGCAAGAGCCCTCATAATGTCTCACCAATGCAAAACCCAGTAACTGAGAGACTTAGTGATATGTAATCAAGCATTATTGTGCATGGCACTAACAGAAACACAGCTGAACATGGCCATATCAGATGCTCAGATACACAACTCGTGGTGGAGTAGCAATGTACACCTGAGAAGATGTCACACCTGTGGTCCTGCTGTCACACTCAAACTTAGTCTTTGACACTCTGATGGTACACTTTAAGCAGATGAAAATAGTAATATGTACTCCAGATGCTCCAAACCATGGGGACTCATTTCAAGAGATACTCCAGCAAAGGAAAGAAGTATTAACCAGCCTGGATGATAGCCGGTACATACTTCTGGAGGCCTCCCTAATGTTGAATAGCTTGAGGGCCACCTTCTCTCAGGTGTGTCATAATGGAATGAATAGTGCTCCACCGAGCAGTCCAGTATTTGGAACCAGTAAAAGAATATCACATAATAACAAGTTCCACATTATGTTGGAAGCAAGTAAACCTCATTGAGCTTCTTCTTCTCTCCCTGACTTCAGCTGAAAATTAAAGCCACGAGGAGTGAAAGCTTTTCTTATTTCTGCTCTGTAGCACACAGCCATGACACAATAGATCTTATATTGGTTTTAATGATGGAAATTCAGTTGTTCAATCAGCTAAACTTCCTCTTGATTGAATTATAGTGTTAGTAGTTGGGTATTCCACTAACACTTGCATCTTTTATGTAATACTCAGGAAGAATCATTTGGCACTATGTATGATAAGGCTAGCTGTGTCACACAACTACAACCCATCCATTGGTTCTCCAACAGTTTCCTTCTACACAATTTTACTCACAAAGCTTCCTCAAGTTATGGTTAAAGACACTGGTGCTACTTGATAGTATCAAACAACGAACCCGATGATTGATTGTGAACTCCTAAACTGTGTGACCACACATGTACTCATAGAACATACACAATGCATATTAATAAATTGTGAGAAATGAATGATTGCTTCAATTTCGTTTGGCTGTTTTCGTATTAAATGAATTTTCTTTCTCTTTGTTCTATTCAGGAGTTGGTAATGAATGTGGCATATAAGCAACCTTCAGACTCCATCAGTTTTATGGTGAATGAAATTGAAAAATTTCGAAATCAGTCCTGAGACAATAACAATGTGGAGAAAACCAACCAATCACTGGATCTCATCTACAGTCAGATGAGGTAGACACCAGGCTGGGATGTGGTATTCACCAGGGTTGGCTTTAATGTACTTGAATTCCTTACTGTGTGTTATACTCCAATAAATCGTATTCAAGTGTTTCTTGTGATATACTTCACTGCAATGTCCTCTACTGTTGAAAAGTGAAATGACAATATTAGATATTATTTCATGTCTGATGGTAGGTGTTCAAATGTTTCGTATATTGTTATACTCTTATTGAACTGAGTACTCTCACTGAGAGTACTCTACCAGTGCTTATATTTCCTCAACTAACTTTATCAATATTGTTCCATGTATCATATGGAGGAATAAAACTATGTTCTCATACATTTAAAACCTTTTCTGCATCTCAGGTTTAAAAAAAAAATTTTTTTTTCTTTCTATTCTGTTAAAGTATGTGATCAAGTAGTTAGTGTGTTGCTTTCATGACCGTCAGATTGTGTGTTCATTTCCTGGATTGGGTAGTGTGCTGTCTTCTTGAGCAAAACATTTCATTTTACGTTGCTCTAGTGTTTCGTGGGAACTGGCATGTCAAAGAATAGACTCAATATTTCGTCTTCATATTGTAAAAGGTGACTAAAAGAGGTTGTAAAGTGATTGGTTTTAGGAAGGGCATCCAGCTATAGAAACCAAGCCAAAACAGACTATGGAACCTCATATGGCCCCTGTCAAGCTGTCCGACCCATGCCAACATGGAAAGTGAACGTAAAATATTGAGGATGATGGTGGTGGGTGTGATTACTGGTGTCATAGTTTGAGGAAAGACTACAACATCTAGCATGTGGCTACATCAGTGAACTGCCAGTAGAACCTCGTATCTCTCTTTCTCCTCATTACTTGCACATCAAGGAACTCAATAAAGAAATATATAAGTTTATGGTTGCCCTTATTTAACATGAATATGTTGAAAGTGTTTTGGAAGAAGAGGAATATCTTTGTCACCAGTAGAAGCAATTTTCTTTTATGTCAACTCAGAAAGCATTGAGAAAGTACTTCCAAGATGAAGACCAGCAATCAATTGATATTTGTTGAGTATTTTTGTAGAATGCATTGCCAAAAGCTAAGACGTAGTTCTAGAAGTCATCACAGCCAAACAGTGTTTCAGTTTTGGAGTTATCAACTTGTAGCTGAATAGGCAGAGTTAATCACCACTACACACTACAACTACACAGCACTACACTCACTCCTGTACCACTATTTAATTGTACCCCCTCCTCTTCCCACATACAATGAAGAAAATAATTTGAGCGTCATCATTTTTTTTTACCATCAGAAATCAACAGAAATATTTTTACAAACTAAAATTATCAAGAATTAGGTTTAGTTGTAATGGACAGAGTATAGATGATAATCTGTTGAATCAAAGAAAGATTTTAGAACCATAATGATATGAGTAGATGTACTTTGTAGACATACAAGCCTGTTATGAAGAAGTGAGTAAGGGCAGACCACAAATATTTTTTGCTGTTGAACAGAAAGAAATGTCCAGTGAAGATAAATCAAGGAAGTTCTGAAAACCTGGACAGAAATATTTACATTACAACAACAATAAAATCAGGAATATGATTGATAACTAGCACAATATCCATTCCCACCTGATGCACCTGGCTCTCCTCTAAGTTGCACACCCAAACACACAAAACATCATTGGAAGATTTCATTTTATTAAACATTTGCTTTTCAAATAGCACAGATAACAAGAAGTGACATAATAGCATCACAGATAACTGCCCTTTATATCCTAAACAATCCACACACACATACACACACACACAAACCTATGACAACTCTTCCCAGGACATTACCTTCTAGTCCACACGTCCAACTACCACTGTCTTGGTAAACAACCCTTCAACAGCAGTTATTATCATAAAACACTCACATCGCAGTCAAGAAAGCAAAATCCACTTTTACAAACTTCAAAAAATCCTATTAGACTAAGTTTCACCAAGAAACAGAATTCAACAATAACACTGTCACCAAGAGAGAGAGACATTATATTACATGTATCTTTTTTTTGTATGAATAATAAGTCTGTAAGGCACAGAGATTCAAATTCTTCTGGGAAAGCAGGAGTGATGAAGTGGGTGGTGTAGGCATATTGTTAGCAGAAAAGTAGGTAGGTAAGGTAATTGAGGTAGTCAGAGTATGTGAGAGGGTAATTAAGATGAGACTTATCACTGGTAAATTAACAGTTACACTTATCTCTGCTTATGCTCCTCAGTCTGGGCTGGCTGACGAGCAGAGGGACCGATTCTATGAGGTCCTTTTGCAGAGTACCTCACAACAAATAACAGAGACTTCATTATTGTGGCTGGTGACTTCAATGGACATGTTGGACAGCACCCCCATGGATTCTAGGGAGTGCATGGTGGCTATGGTTTTGGCCCTAGGAATGAGGAGGAAACAAGACTGCTGGAGTTCTGGGATGCAAATAATCTCACAATCTGCAACACTAACTTCAAAAAACCAGCCCACCACCTCATCACTTATCAGTCTGATGGGCGCATAAGCCAGATTGACTAGCCCCCCTCCCCCCAGACAATGAGATTGACAGATGCTTGCAAATACAAAATCTTTCTCAGGTGAAGAGTGTACAACCCAACATAGGTTACAAGTTAGCGACTTCAGAATTAGAGCTAGAAAGACTCAGAGAAAGAAACCAATCTGGAAAAGAAGAGTATGGAAACTCAAAGACCCAACAAATAGACAAACATTGAGAGATTTCTTAATGAAAGCTTCCGATGAGAGAGGAAGAAATGGAGACATATACCTTAGAGGAGAATTGGAAGTTCCTGTAGGATAATCTACGGAGGGTTCAGAATCCCAGCTTGGCCAGGAGTGACATAGTGATGGAGCAAGGAGGTAGATAATGCCATAAAAGCAAAGTTGAATCAACTTCATTGTATGTTTGACACTAACTTTTAATGGTTCTATAATGGGTCTAGTTGGTTTGGCTACCAGCATTTCAAAAATTGAAGTTTATCAAAAATTTCAAAATTTGGCACAATAATGTACACTTCCAAGCTAAATTGCAGGAGTTGTTTCACTTTTCCCAGAAAAAATGTTTTTAAAAAGTTACAGAGGCTTAAAGTTTGATAATTTTCACCCGATCAGGAAACAGGATTTGAAAGCTGTCATTTGGTGCATGACAGCATGTCTTGTCAGCTGTAAACAAAGCAAATAAATTGGGTGGATGGGTGTAGGTGGGGGGGATTCAAATTAAAAGCTTTTTTTGGTGGAGGGGGGGAGGGAATTGTAATCTCCGATATAATATCGAAGACATGAATCTGAAAAAAAAAAAAATCACTGGTTCAAAAGTTATGGTGCAGGTGATTCTGAAGAAGCAGCGAGTATCCAGCTGTAAAAACCCTGCCTGACCAGCGCCTGTCAAACCATCCAACCCATGCCAGCATGGAAGGTGGACGTTAAACAATGATGCTGCTGATGATGAACTAATTCAGTGAAATACCACATAATTACACATAGCTATTTATCACGTACAACTACGCCAACACACACACAGAGTGAATAAAAGTTTTCAGTTAACGATTATGAATTAGTGTTTTAGGACAGGGTTTAAGATCTTGTGAATTTTCCGAAAGTCCTCTCCCCACCTCCCAGGTTCGTTTGCGCAAATTTTTTGTCATATTCGTTTTCTACACAGCTGTTAACACCCAGCAGGCTGCGGTTCTTTTTTTTTTCTTTTCGTTATCAGGTGAGGATTTTTATATTGACCCAGTTCTGACCTATTTTAATCGTCTTTACAGTATTTAACATACTTTAATATAAAATGTAGGATTTTGTGAAACTTGTATCAATTCTTAATTTAATGAATAAAGTATTAAAGAAGAAAAATAACATCAGCAGCCTCAAATAATAAGGATTCCTAATGCCGAAATACGAAACATTCTCTGGCTCCTGTTTTCTATTTTACAAGCCTTCCACTTCAAGCCAGACACATCAACTCAATTACACACACACACGTCTACACAGATACATAATATGTTGTATATACTAATTACGCGCATGCGCATTCAGTGACTGCTCTATTTGATAAGGTAAATTTATAAAATACTTTTTATTCAGGAGTAAAATTCATTTATTTACTTCAATTTTACTTAGCAAAATTTAAAATGCTTTATTAAATCTATTTAATGCATAAAATGAAAAATTAAACGGGCAAATTATTAATTTATGAACACATCTAAAATTATTACATCAGTACATAATAAAAACAACTTAATATTTAGTTTATATAGCAATTGCTGAATCTTTACTTTCGGAGCGTGTGCTTTGGTGATCCATCTGAACATCGATCGCTGACACTTTCGGCCGATCTGTCCAGGTTAGGCGTCCCTACACTCACACACTATCCATGGTGTTGCTGTTCCCGCTGCCTCGCGCACGGTTGAACGCACCCATCCATATCTAAGAATTGGGTTTATTACAGGTACGACCTGGCTTCTCTGTCACGCTAGTGTAGATCAAATTGGGAAGTTGGGGGAGACTTCAAATTATGACGCTCCACTACGGCACTGCACGTGGCAGTATGCCATTCACATCCCGTTTTTTTTTTTCATTTGTTATCGGATTCACACAACAGTATCTCATCCAACTCCTCTCTCTACTAGACAAAGGTGTAGGAGATTTATCAATTAGTTGGCTATAGGGAGGTGCGTGTGTGTGTGGAAATGTCGCAGTTCCCTTATATTTTCTTTTTAAAATTGACATAGTCACCTTGGGCGTGTCTTCTATTATAGCTTCGGACCGAGCAAATCCTTTTGAGTGGATTTGGCATATGATGTTGTATAGTGCTCAGGTGCACTAGAAATAAAAAGAAGAAAAGGAAACAAAGGTTGGGGGGGTCATCAAGTGTACGGTTGGTGAATTTCTATTCCATGCTTCAGGAATTCTGAGTATGAAAAAATGTTTGGTAAACAGAACATGAAAGAAGCCCGTCGTGTATGTATGTATATATATATATAAGCAGCGGCGGACTGGCCAGGTTGCCAGCTGCCCGATAGCAAGTGGGCCCCTGCGTCATTACAATCCCTATATGTGGTGGTGGGGGTGGGGGGGAAAGAATGCATTAATTATTTCAACCTGGCTGTGTTTGAAGAGAGTTGAAAAGAATACTTTTAACAAAAATAAATATATGATAGCACTGTAGTTGCAGTTTGGCTCCCTTAGTCTCCTGGCAACCAATTTTTGCAGACCCAGTTCACCACTGTATGTGTATGTGTACCCCCACCAATGACTGACGACAGATGCTGGTGCGTTTACGTCCCCGTAACAGCGGTTTGGCAAAAGAAAACCCATAGAATAAATTAAATATCAGATTTCAAAATAAATACTGGGGTCGATTAGTTCAACTAAAATTTCTCAAAGAAGTGCCCCAGCATGGCTGCAGTCTAATGACAAGTAAAAACATTAATGCAATTAGTAACGATTAGGTCGAAGGTAAAGAATACACCCTTCTAGGCCGAAAACGGGTGGTGTGCGTATTCTTTACCTCGGCCGCTATTGTTTTTTTTTTGTTAATGATGTTCCCACTTGTAACTCCAAAATTACAATTTGGCTGCTTTTTTTAGCAGGTCAAACGACGGGGATAATGCAGCATCGCACCTCGCCTTGAAAAATGCATTTTTTTGCAAAAAAATTTTCAGATTCCTACCTTTAAGATGTCGAAGATAAAGAATATGCAAAGAAAAAAAAATCGCCTCCCAGTTTAAATTTTTGATTTTGTTTACTTTAAAGAGATCTTAGCAAATCGAAATTAAATATAGACAAAAACATTAGAGTGAAAAGAATTTGCGTTTTACTCGTGTTTGCCGTAAATAATAATTTCATGTCAATTAAATATACACCAATTGATGAGAAACAAACATTAATGCTTAATCATTAATATTATAAAGTTTAATTAGGGGCTCAAATTTCACCCCCGCCCCCAATTTTAAATTTTGAAACTTTTTCATCCTTTTATTCATTTGTCTATCTATTTATTCCCTGTCCCTTTATTCATAAAATATATTTGTCAACTAAATGTGGTGGTCCTACAGAAGACGGTGTTACTGTTGTTTTTAACCACAGGAAGACATCCATATCTCTCTATCTCTTTATACACCTATCTATCTGCTTAATGAATTTAACAATTTGAAAACGTGGTTTCTTGCAAGATTCGGAATCTAAATCATAGGGAAAAGAAAATTTCGAAAAAGTTCAAAATTTTAGTGGGGGGAGTGGTGGTAGTGAGGGGGCGGTTAAACTTTTTTGGGGGGAGGCATATTAGTAATCTGCGACATCTAAAACGGAGGAAAGGTGCGAAACTGCAAACGACGACTTCGTTTATTTGAGACAGTTATTACGTGGGTTTCATATAAAGACTAAAATGGAAATGCTGAAACGTAATTACCGTCATTTTTATCATTTTCTTAGCTTTCATTTAAAAAAATTATTTTCACTTAATATATATATATTAAGTGAGACTGGGTGAGACTGTCTTTCTGTCTCTCCTTCACACATACATACATACATATATATATATATATATATATATATATATATATATATATATGTGTGTGTGAAGGAGAGACAGAAAGACAGTCTCACCCAATTCACTATTTTTGTTTTTGTAACTAACCTTCATTTGTGGCGGTTTATTTAACAGCTGAGTTTAACTGAGAACCGAGATTTATTTAATTAAAATATTTTAAGGTAAATATGGATATTAAATTAATTCCTCAATTTCAGGAATGTCTCGGCAAGCTTTTCAAAAGCCCCACGACCAATAATAATGTCATCAAGTTTCAAGATACGATGTTATATATTGTTCGTGATGTGTCATTGTTTGGCGATTTGGATATTTTGCAGAACATCTTTTCTTTTACTCTGCCGTTTATTGTGGTTTGTCTCGGAAGAAAAGACAATGCCACTGTGAAAACTCGTAACAACTCATATGAAAGCAATCTATCTGATGTCCTTTCTCAGAAGAGTGATATTTCTGACGACAATAATAGTTTATATGAAGGTTCGCCTTTGGAAATGAAAGAATATGCCGATCTGAATCGTGTCGTTGTCTCTCCTTTGAAATCTGTGTATGTAAAGAACCAAAGTTCGTTTCTTCCCATTAGTCTTTCATATTCTAAACGTGTCTTGTCTGTTTTCTGCTCTCTTATGTTGTCGCCCAAATATTCTGTTAGCAAAGAAGAACGGATTCCGATTTTGGTGTATTGCAATGGAGAAGATTTGCTAAACACAGCATTTGTTTATGTCTCACCTGAAGTCGATGTTGATAGCAACAACATGTTGTTGTACTCCAGAATAACTGTTGCACAAACAACTAACAATCTTTCCTCCATTTCTTCCACTTCTGATGCTTTTCCTGAAAACATGCGCCAACTCCACAACAGAGCAGAATATCATGTGTTTGACAGTAGTACTGCCTCGAATAATGATCAAAGTGAAGAGACGAGTAAAATAATTCTCGAAGCAGAATGGAATAAATCCATGAAATACTTGGATAAACCTTCACCTGAAGCTAGGGTTACTGTCAAGGTTAAAATTGTGCCTGGAGATAAAACGGGACCAACTTATAAAAAATTCCAAGAGTTCTCAACTCTGCGAGGATTTTTTGAGGGACTTTCTAAAGGTAAAGTCAATTGGTTGATGCCAGAATCTGAAAGTACATCTGTTATTGACGATTTGAAGAATCTTTTTGAACACTTAAAGCTTGGTGATGCTGACATTGATGATAACTTCAATGAAAATGAGAATAATGAAGAAATTCCTCACAAAATACCTATGTTTAATCGAAAAGATCAGGACTTTTCTGATAGAGTTTGGAATGTTTTAATGAATTGTCACAGCTATGAAGAGCTTATTGACTGTCTAAACTTCATGTTTGATGAACTACAGTGTAAAAACATACAACCATTGGTGCACAAGACTAACAAGACTCGTATTGCTGAACTGGTGCGCAGCTCCTACATGAACAGTATGGACACCCCAGACATGGAAGGTTATGTACCATTGAAGCTACTGATTGATATAGGTGTTGAGAAACTATGTAATGACTACATCAGTATGTTGGTGTCCAACGAACTTGCAACACTTGACCAACTACAGTTCTACACTGACCGTGCCTGGAATATCCAAGAGAGAATGTCACGATTAGAAAAACTACACATTGTTTATGAGTTGGTCACCTTACTTGACGTATATCTTAAACTGCCTCACTCCACTTTGAGTTCTACAGCTTTGACTACATTAAAGCATTTCACCAGTAACCCACTAGAAAGTAAACAGACTTTTGAATTTTCTGTTCCTGTTTCCTGTATCAACAGTTTCCTGGACAAGTCCCAACCATATTTTTGGAAAACAATATTTGAAAATGTGAAAGATTCTTCCGAGCAGATGACAATCTCCTTCTTCAGTGTGTTACCAATTGACCACGTTTCGGTGTCCAATAACTATCTTGATGAGCCGAGTTACTACACTGTAAAAGTAGAACAACACAGCATGTCCTTATGAACAATTTACTGTGTTTGGTTCACGTTAAGTGACCCTCCCCAACCTCTCAATGACTTCTCAATGTTCAAACTGAAAATAATTTTTCTCCTTTACCTACACACAAAAAGACTTTAAAGAAATTATATTATGCATTTAAAGGATCATATCTTTGGGAATTCTACAAGAAACTTAAATGTGTTAGTAATACTATTTAGAAAAGTATTGTGTGATTACATGTATCCCTCTACTCCATCTTTTTCTTTCTCCATTTGGATGTGTGTGTCTTGTGCTAGATCATTTTCCACTTCATCTCTATATTTTTCTTTATTTGTGTGAAAAGATATCTATGTTGAAGTAAGGAATCCCTGTCCTCTGCTAACATACCATAGACCTATGAAGCTGTTTTTAAATATGACATTTGTGGTAAATACTATATAATAAACCTGTAATTAAATGATTATTGAATACACTGTGTTTATAAATAATTTATAAAATTTGAATTAATGTTCATATGTATATTGGCATTACTCACTGAATATAAAGACATTCACACATTAGTCAAAAACTAAAAGTGAATGATCAACATCAAATTGGGAGATGAATAATTCATTGATACCATAGTAACAGTACCCTACCATTAAAGGATATATATGTCTGTGTGTTTGTGTATATATAAAGTTTTCAGACTAGTCATGTTTAATGAAAAATAACTTATTTACTTAAGTTTTAACATCATCTCCTTCGAAATAGTCACCTTGCTCAGCAATACACTGGCCCCAGCATTCCTGCCACTTGTATATATATGTATGTGTGTGTGTGTGTGTGTATATATGTACATACATATAGGTATGTATATATATATATATATATATGTACATACATATAGGTATGTACATACATATAAGTATGTATATATATATATATACATACATATATATATATATATATATATATATATATATATATATATATATATATATATATATATATATATATATATATATATATGTATATATGTATAAATAAATATAGGGATGGTATTATTAAAATACCATCACAAGTGGCAAGCGAATTAGCGGCCGTACAGGCATATTAATAAAATATATACATACAATATTAGATATGTACATATATACACAAGGGTACTACATGAGTACCTATATCGCTAAAGATAGAAGTAAAAAAATACTTCTGAACCACCGAATAGTCACAAATCTATTACAGACATGAGAGGCAAAAATATCAGTGAACAATAATAATGTCTTACCTCTACTGGGTTAAGATTAGGGTTATTGTTCACTGATATTTTTGCCTCTCATGTCTGTAATAGATTTGTGACTATTCGGTGGTTCAGAAGTATTTTTTGACTTCTATCTTTAGCGATATAGGTACTCATGTAGTACCCTTGTGTATATATGTACATATCTAATATTGTATGTATGTATGTGTATATATATATATATATATATATATATATATATATATATATATATATATATCGCTGGCAACGATCATGCTTGGATGGTGCTTTTAACATTCCACAGGCACGGGTGCCAATCAGGTGGTACTGTCATTGGCCACATCAGTGATTTCGATTTCACTTACCTCAACAGGTCTTCGCAAGCAAGGTTTATTGTACAATGAATTAAGGGTACTCATAAGTGGCATAGGTCATGGGTTACGGTCTCACTTGACTTGATGGGTCTTCTCAAGCAACTGCTAGGGTGTGACACTTTTTCACACAGTTATCCTCATCCATTCGCAACACATGACCATACCAGTGCAGTTGTCTCTCTTGAACACCACATCTGAGGCTTTTTAAGTCCAACTTTTCTCTCAGGGCGCTTACACTCTGTCTAGTATGCACGCTGACATTACACATCCATCAGAGCATACTGGCTTCATTCCTTGCGAGCTTATGCATGTCCTCAGTAGTCACGGCTCATGTTTTACTGCCATGTAGCATGGCTGTTCGTAGACACGCGCCACAGTCTCTACCTTTTAATCTGAGCGATAGACCCTTTGTCACCAGCAGAGCAGAGGTAGGAGCTCTCTGAACTTTGCCCAGGCTTTTCTTATTCTAGCAGCTACACTTTCAGTGCACCCTCCCCTGCTACTGACTTGGTCACCTAGGTAACGGAAGCTATCAACTACTTCTAGTTTTTCTCCCTGGAATGTGACACAAGTTGTTCTCTGCACATTTTCAGTGTTTATTACTCCTGAGCATCTGCCACATACAAAAACTATCTTCCCAGTTAGCCTTCCTTTGATATTACTACACCTCTTGTGTGTCCATGGCTTACACTGGGTACATCTTATGGAGTTTCTACCTATGCCTTTTGTACACATCAAGCAGGGCCATCTGCCTGAAGGGATTCGTGGTTTGTCTGCCTTCCTACTTATTAAGACTTTGGTTTTAGCTAGGTTGACTCTAAGGCCCTTCAATTCTAATCCTTGCTTCCACACCTAAAACTTCTCTAGTTCTGATAATGACTCAGCAATTAAAGCAAGGGCATCAGCATAGAGGAGCTCCCAGGAGCATCCTGTCTTGAATTCCTGTGTTATTGCCAGGAGGATTATGATGAATATGAGGGGGCTGAGAACAGATCTTTGGGGTACCCCTACCCAGAATTCTTCACTGTACTCGTTGCCTACCCTCACCTTACTGACAGCATCCCTGTACATGGCTTGGACAGCTCTCACTAACCATTCATTTATCCCTAGTTTCCTCATTGACCACCAGGTAAGGGATCAGGGGACCCTGTCAAAGGCTTTCTCCATGTCAACGAAAGCCAGGTACAGAGGTTTATCTTTGGCTAGGTATTTCTCCTGCAGCTGTCTTACCAGAAATATAGCATCAGTGGTGCTCTTACTTGACACGAACCCAAACTGCATCTAATCCAGGATGACTTTCTCTCCAATTAATTGGGCTATGACCCTCTCCGTGACTTTCATTACCTGATCCAACAACTTGATACCTCTGTAATTATTCCTATTTAATACGTCACCTTTACCTTTGTAGCAGTTGACTATGGTGCTGCTACACCAGTCATTGGGTATGACTCCTTCATGTATCACCTGGTTGACTATACGGGTAACTAGGCTATAGCAAACACTGCCAGATAGTTTGAGCATCTCTGCGGTGATTCCTGATGGGTCGGGGGCTTTCCCTGTCTTCATGCCCTTAATTGCCTTATCTACCAAGGTACTGTCAATTCAGATAGCTGGTCCCTCTGTTGGGTTGGCATTCGGCAGACTCTCTTTCTCCCATTCATTTTCTTTATTTAACAACCTTTCATAGTGGCATCTCCAAACCTCTCTATTTGCAGCCTTGTTTAATGCAAGTGAACCATCATCCATGCGAACATATTCCTCTCTTAAATATAAATATATATGCATAAACTTAGATAAAAAACTTAGATATGTTTCGACCAAAGATTGGTCCAGGCCATGTCTAACTTAATAGCACCACCTGATGATATATATATGTATATATATGTGTGTGTGTGTATATATATGTATATGTATGTGAACATATATGTATGTACATATATGTGTATATATATATGTATGCATATGTATTACTCTTTTACTTGTTTCAGTCTTTTGACTGTGGCCATGCTGGAGCACCACCTTTAGTCGAGCAAATCGACCCCAGGACTTATTCTTTGGAAGCCTAGTACTTATTCTATTGATCTCTTTTGCCGAACCGCTAAGTTACG